>NW_019954001.1:0-2002 GCF_002910315.2 Salvelinus sp. IW2-2015
AAAAGTGGTGACCAGATAATGGTGATTGTTGCAGCTGAATCACGTCTTGGGTGGCAAGTGACAACAGAACCACCCTCCCCCGAAATAACATGTCCAATATTTGCATACAAAGTGAGCAATTAGTGTGAGATGCCCCGGAGTTGGTTTAACTAATATATTTAGGGCTGTGCACCCTATCCATTACAGGTATTTTGAAATTACATAGAAGAATAATGTTGTATGTCATGTCCCTGAAATAAAAACACATAACAATATCAAATAACACAAAATTAACACACCAATAACACCTATTTTTGTAAAAAAAAATAAAAAATGTTATTTTTCTATCATTTATCATTTCCATTTAGGCTATAAATCTCATTTTAATTTCCCAAGAAAATGTATATTTTTCCCGTATAGGCTTCACAAAGAGTGACACTCTTGCAAAATGACCATGATCATGTGAACCAAAATGGAGAGAAGTCAACGACCAATTTCTAATGAGTAGAAAGAATGGTGTTAAGGCAATTTCTCTTGTGGCAGACAGGTCAATTCTTAGAGGCTATCCAGTGTGAAATAAATTGAGACAGATATGTTATTATTTTAGTATTAGTATTATTTTAGAGACGACACGTGAATCACATGAGTGCCTTGGAACAGTGAATCAAGCTATTTTCTGATTCCAAAATATGGCACGTCCTACTTGGACACTGTAACGGAAAACTGCCATTTTATAAATTCATTTGGGGTATTTTTAACATCTTAAAGAACAATCTGACCTTAATTAATGGCCATGTACTCTTATAATCTCCACCCAGCACGACCAGAAGAGAGAGGACTGGCCACCCCTCAGAGCCTGGTTCCTCTCTACGTTTCTTCCTAGGTTTATAACGTTCTAGGGAGTTTTTCCTAGCCACCGTGCTTCTACATCTGCATTGCTTGCTGTTTGCGGATTTAGGCTGGGTTTCCGTATAGCACTTTGTGACATCTGCTGATGAAAAAAGGGCTTTATAAATACATTTGATTGATTGATTAAAATGCGCTGAAACGTTTTACTACAATATACAGTAAATTATGGTGCATTGTGGGAAAATGTTGTGGGCGGGGAAAGAATGTCTGTATTTCGAATGGTGGTGGTATTGTTGTTTCTGTCTCGTTAACATATTTTGAGGCGTGCCTTGTAATAGGCTATATATGTTGCACCGGTGAGTGAGAGTCCTGTACCAATTTAACTGGTATGTGGTAGTGCTCCATCAATTTCAATAGAATACGTGATAGTTTGGAGCGTTAAAAAGTTTTAAACCTTAAATGGTTGAGCATTTTGTCAGGTCCTTTTGGTCTGTTTTGGCCTTTGGGAGCATTTGTTTAGGCCTCTAGAAGTGTAAGTGATATAAAACACCAAATATTCATTAATATGCTGTAATGTGTAAACACTTAACTTAGCAGCAAACCTGCTTGCTTGTAAAATTCTGTGAAATAAAAACCCCTCCCCTTCCGATGAAGGTATCATTAACTTTTTCTTTTACAGTATAATACAGTACATTTTACGGTATTGCACTGTTTGTCATTACACAGCACTTGCTTTGATATATTATTTATATTACAGTAGTTGTACTACAATATAAAATATAGACTTTTACTTGCCACTGAGCTGCCTGTAAGTTACTGTCAAATTCATGGCAATCACTTTACATTGTAGGTCAAACGCTATATGACTACGTTGGAACAGGTGTCCTTCACCCTCAGTCAAAACACACATTTTATAAAGGCATACAGTCTAGTAATAGGAGATTATGAAGCAGCTGATAAGGGGGATCACATATCCCCAGCAGACGCATTCATATTATGGAGTGCTGTAGGGGGAAGATGTGGCATACGAAAAGCAATTTTTTTCGTTCGTTTTGGGGTGTGTGTTCAACTGTACTTCAGACTGAAGAGTTCTAATATTGTCTCTCGTCTCAGACTTCAGATACGTACACGAGGCACAGGCAGGTCCGTGGAGTTCCATCTAGTTCCCATGCCA
>NW_019954002.1:0-2001 GCF_002910315.2 Salvelinus sp. IW2-2015
TTATGTAAATATGGTATTTCTGTTTTATATTTTTTATAAATTAGCAAAAAATCACTTTGTCATAATGGGCTATAGATTGATGATGGAAAACATGAATTAATCCATTTTAGAATAAGGCTGTAACGTAACAAAATGTTGAAAAAGGGAAGGGGTCTGAACACTTTCCACATGCACTGTACAAAACCAGCAATGTATGGTCTAGCTACCTGTATACTTACCACCGGGGACCATCGAACTTCAATCACCTAATTTGCATGACAGGGTTCTTCGCCAGGGCATGCAAACCATAGCTGGTGGCTGTGCATCCTGCTGGAAGTCGTATAGGGCTTTTCAGTTTCAAACGGTTTTGATCCTTTGAATGCGTTGGTTGGGCTCCCGAGTGGCGCAGCGGTCTAAGGCACTGTGTCTCAGTGCAAGAGGTGTCATTATAGTACCTGGTTCAAATCCAGGCTTTATCACATCCGGCTGTGATTGGGAGTCCCATAATACATCTAATCAAATATGAAATTCAACATAATTTCAACTAACCAATAAGATTTTTAAAGTTTCTAAATTGAATTTTCAACGTGTTTTTATACATAGCTCTGATGATTATGTTGACATTAGACTGATGCAACAACAGGTTAGTCAGGTTAAGTCAATGTATTTAAATTGAAGTTTGACCCTAATTTCAATGTTTACAATGCTGGTTGAAATTAGATGAAAACAGTACTGGTTTATTACTTTTTTCATATCCAATGTACACTTAGTGGCTAAAAGTATGTGAATAAATTGTTTACCTTCTATAAGTTTAAGGAGTATTTTTTTAAATTTWAATTTTTTTAATTTTTTAATATATTTTTAAGGGGTGGATCAGCTTAATAGTGCAGAAAGATTGTTGCTTCCATCAATGTAATTGTCTGCATCATTTCCAATCCCCCTGTAACGGTTTTCCTCCTCCTCTTCATCCGAAGAGGAGGAGCAGGGATTGAACCAAAATGCAGCGGATTGTGAAGACATAATGATTTATTAAAGTAAAGACGGAAAAACACGAAAACGAAATACACTTGAATAATTAACAAAATAACAAAACGATGTAGACAGACCTGGACATGGAACTTACAATAAACACGAAGAACTCACGAACAGGAACAGACTACAAAAACCGAGACAGTCCCGTATGGTGCGACAAACACTGACACAGGAGACAACCACCCACAACGAACACTGTGAAACAACCTACCTAAATATGACTCTCAATTAGAGGAACGCAAACACCTGCTGCTAATTGGAGAGCCTTACCAGGCATCCACTTAAAAACAACATAGAACAGACAACATAGAATCCACCAAACTCACGTCTGACCAACTAACACTACAACAAACTAACAGAAATAGGTCAGGAACGTGGACATAACCCCCCCCACTAAGTGGAACTCGGGCGGCACCACACCAAGTTTAAGGGGAAGGGTCTGGTGGCATTGACACATGGTGGGTGGCTCAGGCTGAGGGCAGAGGTTCCGCACCACCACCATAAATCAATCCCGCTTTTTACTCCCCTCACAATGCGACCTCCAAATAACCCCACCTAAATAAGGGGCATCATCAGGAGATAAGGAGCAGCACCGGAATGAGGGGCAACAACCGGAATGAGGGGCAACACAGAATGAGGGGCAACACCAAGATGAGGGCAACACAGAATGAGGGCCCCACGCAGAATGACTGGCGGGATCTGGCTCGGCTAGGGCTCTGGACGCCTTGGCTGGCTGACGCTTGGACGGTCATGGCTGGCTGACGGCTCTGGAGGTCATAGGCTGGCTTGACAGGCTTGGACGGTCATGGTCGCTGAGGCTTGGACGGTCATAGGCTGCGCTGATAGGTCTGGACGGTCATGGCTCGCTGACGGCTGGACCAGGATCTGGCTCGCTGAGGCGGCTCTGGACGGGTCATTTTGGCCGGCTGATCAGGCAGACTGGGACGGTCATAAAGGCTTGGACGGCTCTGGGCTGGTCCTGGCTGGACG
>NW_019954003.1:0-1999 GCF_002910315.2 Salvelinus sp. IW2-2015
TGGAAGGCTCTTACTATAGTTGTAGAGGAATATAGCTCTTTCATTCCCTTCTGTTTCTATCGATCTGACAAAATGGAAAGATGCTTCAGGTTTGGACAGAACGATTTAAGGGCGCTCAGGGAGAGAGGAGCCCGGGACAATTGACCATGCATTTATCAGGCCTAGTGGTCCTGGGCTAGTGGATCTGTGTCTAGTGGGTCTGGGCTAGTGGATCTGGGCTAGTGGTTTCTGGTCTAGTGGATTGGCTCGGTGTCTGGTCTAGTGGTCTGTGAGCTAGTGGTCTGGAGCTGTGGTTCTGGTCTAGTGCGTCTGGGCTTAGTGGACTGGAGCTAGTGGTCTGGGCTAGTGGATCTGTCTAGTGGTCTGCTAGTGGATCTGGAGCTAATGGTCTGTGGGCTAGTGGATCTGGTCTAGTTGGTTCTGTAAGCGTATGATCTGGGCTATGTCTGAAGCTAGCGCCCTGTTTGTGGTGTTGTTTGCCAGGCTGCTAGCGCACATTATAGGATAAAGTAGGCATAACCAACACCACAACAACATTATTGGTTTACATCTCCTTCACTAACCAAAATACAGCTTTGGGCTCTACTATGAAATTTATTAGGAGTTTTCCCACCCCACCACCTTCATAATCTCTTCTCTCTCTCTCTCTCTCTCTCTCTCTTCTTCTCTGTCTACAATCTCTCCGTCTCTCCCTCTCTCATTGTAAAATTGTCTATTCTGTATAAATAGGTTTCTGGTGCTGTAGATTTGTCATCTGTCTTTTTACCCATGGTGCATTGCGCCAGTTCGAGATGCGCATCCAGCCGACGCTAATGAGATCGCTGATGTCGCTGTTGTTGTCATTGTTGCTGTGGTAATTTGTTGTTGCCGTGGCAATCTTCTCGACCAAATGCACCCGTCATTACTCCTCACTTATATTCATCATCGGTAGCAGAGGGACAGCAGAGAGACAAACAAACAAACCGGGTTTGATTAATGTGATTTAATATAAATAAATCACAGGAGATGGGTTTCTGAGCCATGTCCATTAGTTTAGTAAAGTTCACCGCTGGAGCCTCTGTTAGTGAAAATGTTAGTGCTTAATTCCTCTGTTATCTGGAAAACCTGCAACAAGTTTCCAGTCAGTCTTTCTTGGCTCAAAGTAGAGAAGAGATTGACTGCATTAATTCTTGTATTTGTGCGAAATAGTATTGTGCAAATTAAAAAATTGTCTGTATAATCAACGTACATATACAGTACCAGTCAAAAGTTTGGACACACCTACTCATTCCAGGGTTTTTCTTTATTTTTGCTATTTTCTACATTGTAGAATAATAGTGACTACATCAACACTATGTAATAACACGTAGTAACCAAAAAAGTGTTAAACAAATCAAAATATATTTTATATTTGAGATTCTTCAAAGTAGCCAACCTTTGCCTTGATGACAGCTTTGCACACTCTTGGCATTCTCTCAACCAGCTTAATGAGGTAGTCACCTGGAATGCATTTCAATTAACTTCTTATGGCTGCAATCCCGTTAACGGGATGATATAACATCAGCCAGTGAAAGTGCAGGGCGCCAAATTCAAACAACAGAAATCTCATAATTAAAATTCCTCAAACATACATGTATCTTATACCGTTTTAAAGGTAATCTTGTTGTTAATTTTTTCAAATAGGCTTTTCAGCGAAGCACCACAAACGATTATGTTAGGTCACCACCAACTCACAGAAAAATTCAGCCATTTTTCCAGCCAAAGAGAGGAGTCACAAAAAGCACAAATAGAGATAAAATGAATCACTAACCTTTGATGATCTTCATCAGATGACACTCATAGGACTTCATGTTACACAATACATATATGTCTTGTTCGATTAAGTTCATATTTATATCCAAAAACCTCAGTTTACATTGGCGCCATGTTCAGAAATGCCTCCAAAATATCCGGAGAAATTGCAGAGAGCCATGTCAAATAACAGAAATACTCATCATATACTTTGATGAAAGATACATGT
>NW_019954004.1:0-1999 GCF_002910315.2 Salvelinus sp. IW2-2015
GACAAGGTTCTAAAGACTGTTGACATCTAGTGGAAGCCTTAGGAAGTGCAACATTACCAATATCCCACTGTATCTTCAATAGGAGCTGAGTTGAAAATCGACCAACCTCAGATTTCCCACTTCCTGGTTGGATTTTTTCTCAGGTTTTTGCCTGCCATATGAGTTCTGRTATACTCACAGACATCATTCAAACAGTTTTAGAAACTTCAGAGTGTTTTCTATCCAAATCCAAAACTAATAATATGCATATTCTAGCTTTTATGGCTGAGTAGCAGGCCGTTTACTCTGGGCACGCTTTTCATCCGGACGTGAAAATACTGCCCCCTACCCCAAAGAAGTTAAATGCGGAAGACACATTTTGGTTGAATGCATTCAGTTGTGCAACTGACTAGGTATCCCCTTTCCCCTTATCAACCCCCAGTAGTATCACAAAATGTGATAAGACACTAAGAGTTCTGCTACCAAGTTCATGTGCCTGGAACCAAAAACGCACAATGCCACCTGCTACACGTTGTTCTTTTTAACCCATAATTAGGCTATTCATCTGCTTTCTCACTCCAATGTCTGTCTGTGGAGCCCCATAATTACTGGTCTATGTTAGGATAAACCCTAGACGGCGGCCATCTTGGGTATATCTGCTTGGCTTCTCTGAAATATCAACCTTAGAGTAGATGACTCTCATATSTTTTGGTCTTTTGGGGATTATTCTCTCACTGCTAGATCATTTGATTATGTCAAACTTTATACAATGCGGAAATGTATCTTATAAGAATTTCCTCTTTTTATAGATTGGTGTGGTTTGTCACTATCTTTAGCCACAGGGTGTGAACACATTAACATGCACAGTYGTTTATAATGARACTTGACATTTAAAGTGTCATGCAAGGCAGAAAAACGTAAGAACTATTTCCACAGWGGGACTGAATCAACCAAACCGGGTTGATACAGCCTTCAGCTTTTGGGAAACGTTTGGTTTCCCCAAGATAAACCACAAGGATAGAATCACTAGAATGGACATTCTTATTTTTTTAATATATATWTTTTATTTATTTKACCTTTATTTAACCAGGTAGGCCAGTTGAGAATAAGTTCTCATTTACAACTGCGACCTGGCCAAGATAAAGCAAAGCAGTGCGACAAAAACAACAACACAGAGTTACACATAAACAAACGTACCGTCAATAACACAAAAGAAAAATAGAAAAATCTATGTACAGTGTGTGCAAATGTAGAAGAGTAGGGAGGTAGGCAATAAATAGGCCCTAGAGGCGTAAATAATTACAATTTAGCATTAATACTGGAGTGATAGATGTGCAGATGATGATGTGCAAGTGGAGATACTGGGGTGCAAAGAGCAAGAGGGTAAGTAATAATATGGGGATGAGGTAGTCGGGTGTGCTATTTACAGATTGGCTGTGTACAGGTACAGTGATCGGTAAGCTGCTCAGACAGCTGATGCTTAAAGTTTGAGAGGGAGATTTCCAGCTTCAGAGATTTTTGCAATTCGTTCCAGTCATTGGCAGCAGAGAACTGGAAGGAAAGGCAGCTAAAGGAAGTGTTGGCTTTGGGATGACCAGCGCAATATACCTGCTGGAGCGTGTCCTGCTGGGTGGTGTTGCTATGGTGACCAGTGAGCTGAGATAAGGCGGGGCCTTACCTAGCAGAAACTTATAGATGACCTGGAGCCAGTGGGTTTGGCAACGGATATGTAGTGTACAGGTCGCAGTGGTGGTAGGATATATGGGGCTTTGGTGATAAAACGGATGGCACTGTGATAGACTACATCCAGTTTTCTGAGTAGAGTGTTGGGGGCTATTTTGTAAATGACATCGCCGAAGACAAGGATCGTAGGATAGTCAGTTTTACGAGGGTATGTTTGGCGGGCATGAGTGAAGGAAGCTTTGTTGCGAAATAAGAAGCCGATTCTAGATGTAATTTTGATTGGAGATGCTTAATGTGAGTCTGGAAGAGAGTTTACAGTCTACCAGACACCTTATAA
>NW_019954005.1:0-1997 GCF_002910315.2 Salvelinus sp. IW2-2015
TCAATAAAGAATGAAAACCAACCACCGATTTACACCTGCATGTCATCGTCCATTTTACTGTGTTAACTCCCTTTCCTTCTCTCTCTCTCTCTCTCTCCTCTTTCGCTCTTCCTCTTCTCTCTCTCTCTATCTCCCTCTCTCTCCTCATCTCTCTCTCTCATCCTCTCTCTCCTCTCTCTCTCTCTCCAAACCCAACCCGCACCCCCCCCACACACACACCTATACCCCCCCTTTATGACAGCTTTGCACACTCTTGGCATTCTCTCAACCAGCTTCACCTGGAATGCTTTTCCAACAGTTTTGAAGGAGTTCCCACATATGCTGAGCACATGTTGGCTGCTTTTCCTTCACTCTGCAGTGCAACTCAACCTAAACCATCTCAATAGGTCGGGTGATTGTGGAGGCCAGGTCATCTGATGCAGCACTCCGTCACTCTCTTTGTTGGTCAAATAGCCCTTACACAGCCTGGAGGTGTGTTGTGTCATTGTCCTGTTGAAAAACAAATGACAGTCCCACTATGCACAAACCAGATGGGATGGCATATCAGTGCAGAATGCTGTGGTAGCCATGCTGGTTAAATAAATCACAGACAGTGTCACCAGCAAAGCACCCAACACCATCCCACCCCCTCCATGCTTCACAGTGGGAACCACACATGGGAGATCATCCGTTCACCTACTCTGCGTCTCACAAAGACACGGCGGTTGGAACCAAAAATCTCAAATTTGGACTCATCAGACCAAAGGGCAGATTTCCACCTGTCTAATGTCTATTGCTCGTGTTTCTTGGCCCAAGCAAGTCTCTTCTTCTTACTGGTGTCCTTTAGTCGTGGTTTCTTTGCAGCAATTCGACCATGAACGCCTCATTCACGCAGTCTCCTATGAACAGTTGATGTTGAGATGTGTCTGTTACTTGAACTCTGTGAAGCATTTATTTGGGCTGCAATTTCTGAGGCTGGTAACTCTTATGAACTTGTCCTCTGCAGCAGAGGTAACTCTGGGTCTTGCTTTCCTGTGACGGTCCTCATGAGAGCCAGTTTCATCATAGTGCTTGATGGTTTTTGCTTCTGCCCTTGAAGAAACTGTCAAAGTTCTTGAAATGTTCCGTTTTGACTAACCTTCATGTCTTAAAGTAATGATGGACTGTCGTTTCTCTTTGCTTATTTGAGCTGTTCTTGCCATAATATGCACTTGGTCTTTTACCAAATAGGGCTGTTTTCTGTATACCACCCCTAACTTGTCACAACACAACTGACTAGCTCAAACGCATTAAGAAGGGAAAAAATCCACAAATTAACTTTTAAAAAGGCACACCTGTTAATTGAAAATCATTCCAGGTAACTACCCCATGAAGCTGGTTGAGAGAATGCCAAGCGTGTGTAAAGCTGTCATCAAAGCAAAGGGTGGCTACTTTGAAGAATCTCAAATATAAAATATATTTTGATTTGTTTTACACTTTTTTGTTTACTACATGATTCCATATGTGTTATTTTATAGTTTTGATATCTTCACTATTATTCTACAATGTAGATACTAGTAAAAACAAATAAAAACCCTGCAATGAGTAGGTGTGTCCAAACTGTTGACTGGTACTGTATTATAACTAGTTATTTATTTCTACATATTTCTAATCAGAACGCCGTCCGATGGGAAATCTCCATATCCTGATCATTTGTATATCCACCACCACCTCCAGATCCAGCAGGCCGGGGTACGTTCCCTCTCCCCATCCCCAGCCACAGTGACCCTCTCTGGGCTAGACTAGCTTGGCAGACCAGGCCAGCTCTGGGGATCAGCTGGTGAAGCAGGCCTTTATAATGCCTCTGTTATTGGACTGGAGGAAATAGATCAACACTTAACACTGCAGTCTGCAGCCCTATAGCCCTGAGGTCCTAAAATACTGCACACACTCACACGTGTGCATACACACACACTCACACGTGTGCATACACACACACTCACACGTGTGCATACACACACACTCACACGTGTGCATAC
>NW_019954006.1:0-1997 GCF_002910315.2 Salvelinus sp. IW2-2015
ATCTAATATTCTAACTCTACTAGACAGGTATCTATTATATACAATCTATACTAGACTATCGTATCATATATATCTAACTCTACTGACAGGTATCTAATATCTATTACTCTACTAGACAGTATTATATATCTAACTCTACTAGACGTATGTATTATATATCTAACTCTATCTAGACATCTACTATATACATATCTAACTCTACTAGACAGGTATCTATATATCTAACTCTACTAGACAGGTATCTAATATTATCAACTCTACTAGGACAGGAATACTATATTATTTAACTCTACTAGACAGGTATCTTATAATATCTAACTCTACTGGACAGGTATCTAATATCTAACTCAACTAGGACAGGTTAATCTATATCAGGATCTTATATAACTCTACTAACAGGTATCTATATATCTAACTCTACTAGACAGGTATCTATATATCTAACTCTACTAGACAGGTATCTATATATCTAACTCTACTAGACAGGTATCTAACTCTACTAGACAGGTACAGTTGAAGTCGGAGGTTTATATACACCTTAGCCAAATACATTTAAACCCAGTTTTTCACAATTCCTGTCATTTAATCCRAGTAAAAATTCCCTGTTTTAGGTCATTTAGGATCAGCACTTTATTTTAAGAATGTGAAATGTCAGAATAATAGTAGAGAGAATGATTTATTAAAGCTTTTATTTTCTTTCATCACAATACCAGTAGGTCAGAAGTTTACATAGCTACCAAATACTAATTGAGTGTAACGCATGTGTCCTCGACAACATCCAGTGAAATTGCAGAGCGCCAAATTCAAACTACAGAAATATGAATATTTAACATTAATTAAAATCACGTGTAATACAACAAAATAAAGCTTAACTTCTTGTTAAGCTTGTTAGCAGATTTCAAAAAAGGCTTTACGGCGAAAGCACACCATGTGATTATCTGAGGACAGCGCCCCGCATACAAAAACATGAAAAAGATTTTTCAACAGGCAGGTGCGACACAAAAGTCAGAAATAACGATATACACACACACACACACACGATATAATAAATGCCTTACCTTTGAAGATCTTATTCTTTTTGCAATCCCAAATGTCTGTGACACAATGAATGGTCGTTTTGTTTGATAAATTCCTACTTTATATCCCCAAAATGTCAATTTATTTGGCACGTTTGATTCAGAAATACACCGGTTCCAACTCACCCAACATGACTACAAAGTATCTAATAAGTAAACTTGGTCCAAACATTTCAAACAATCAAACAAACAACGTTTCTAATCCAACCTCCGATATCCTAAAACGTAAATAATCCATACAAACAATAAAAGACGGAATAAACTGTTCCCAAAACCGGAGAAAAATAACGAGGAGCGCGCTRCTGTTCACCAAAAGACTAGAGTCCTTCTGAGTGACACATAGAAAGAATAGGACTASTTCTTAATTTTTCAAAATAAAAACATTGACCAATTTCTAAAGACTGTTGACATCTAGTGGAAGCCATAGGAACTGCAATCTGGGCCCTAATAAATAATGTTTCCTATAGAAAAGTATTGGAAAACACAATGACCTCTATTTTTCCCCCCTGGATGGATTGTGTATTACTGAGAATAGTGTGACCATCACAAAGCCCTGACCTCAATCCTATAGAAAATTTGTGGTCAGAGCTGAAAAGCGTGTGCGAGGCAAGGAGCCTACAAACCTGACTCAGTTACACCAGTTTCTGTCAGGAGAATGGCCAAAGTTCACCCAACTTATTGTGGAAAGCTTGTGGAAGGCTACACGAAACGTTTGACTTAAGTTAATAACCTCTTTGGCTAGGGCGCAGTATTTTCACTTCCGATGAAAAGCGTGCCTAAAGTAAACTGCCTGTTACCCAGGCCCAGAAGCTAGGATATGCATATAATTGATTAGAATTGGTAGAAAACACTCTAAAGTTTTCTAAAACAGTTAAAAATAATGTCTGAGTATACAGAAACTGAATTGCAACGAAAACCGAG
>NW_019954007.1:0-1997 GCF_002910315.2 Salvelinus sp. IW2-2015
CCACAATAAGTTGGGTGAATTTTGGCCCATTCCTCCTGACAGAGCTGGAGTAACAGTCAGGTTTCTAGGCCTCCTTGCATGCACACGCTTTTTCAGTTCTACCCACAAATGTTCTATTGGATTGAGGTCAGGGCTATGTGATGGCCACTCCAATACCTTGACTTTGTTGTCCTTAAGCCATTTTGCCACAACTTCAGAAGTATGCTTGGGGTCATTGTCCATTTGGAAGACCCATTTGCGACCAAGCTTAAACTTCCTGACTGATGTCTTGAGATGTTGCTTCAATATATCCACATAATTTTCTTCACCCATGATGCCATCTATTTTGTGAAGTGCACCATTCCCTCCTTCAGCAAAGCACCCCCACAACATGATTCTTCCACCCCCGTGCTTCAAGGTTGGGACGGTGTTCTTCACCTTGCAAGCCTCACCCTTTTTCCTCCAAACATAACGATGGTCATTATGGCCAAACAGTTCTATTTTTGTTTCATCAGACCAGAGGACATTTCTCCAAAAAGTACGATCTTTGTTCCCATGTGCAGTTGCAAACTGWAGTCTGGCATTTTTATGGCGGTTTGTAGCAGTGGCTTCTTCCTTGCTGAGCGGCCTTTCAGCTTATGTCGATATAGAACTTGTTTTACTGTGGATATAGATACTTTTGTACCTGTGTCCTACAGCATCTTCACAAGTTCCTTTGCTGTTGTTCTGGGATTGATTTGCACTTTTTGCAATAAAGTACATTACAATCTGTAGAAGCTATGAGAATAGGAAGGTTCAAATCTTTTGTGAAGCATCACAGCACAGTTGAAAAATATATGGCAAATAAAAATCCGAAATGGATGATGTTGGAAGATAGATGGGAAGGGTTGAGTGGAACTGAAGGGTGGGACTAATAACAAGATAAACAATGTAGGGCATACGGGATCTGTGAAATGTGTATAGGTGCGGAGCTTTTGTGAAATAGCACAGTTACAAGTGGAAATAAAATTGGATGGACAACAGAAATAGAGGAAGGACTAAGAACAAACAAGAGAGAACTATTATAAAGTAGACTGTGTCTGTAAAATGGGTATAAGATGTATAAATTGAAGGTAAAAGTGTTTATTAGTTTACTCCAATTGGGGAGCGGTGGTAGGGTTGCGGGGAATAATAATAAATGTATATTCTTTTAAAAAGTATGTATGTCTATATAGGTATGTGTATGTATATATGTGTATATGTATGCATGCGTGTATGGATATATATATTTACCCCAAAAAATATGGGGGATTGGAAATGATGCAGACAATTACATTGGAAGCAACATTCTTTCCGCAATATTAAGCTGATCCACCCCTAAAGAAGAAAAAATAAAATAAATAAATAATAATAATAATAATAAAATAAAATAAAGTACATTCATTTCGAGGAGACAGAACGCGTCTCCTTCTTGAGCGGTATGACGGCTGCGTGGTCCCATGGTGTTTATACTTGCGTACTATTGTTTGTACAGATGAACGTCGTACCTTCAGGCATTTGGAAATTTCTCCCAAGGATGAACCAGACTTGTGGAGGTCACCATTTTCAATCGGAGGTCTTAGCTGATTTATTTTGATTGTCCCATGATGTCAAGCAAAGAGGCACTGAGTTGGAAGGTAGGCATTGAAATACATCCACAGGTACACCTCCAATTGACTCAAATGATGTCAATTAGCCTGTACCTGTTTCCTCCAGCATCTTCACAAGGTCCTTTGCCGTTGTTCTGGGATTGATTTGCACTTTTTGCACCAAAGTACGTTCATCTCTAGGAGACAGAACGCGTCTCCTTCCTGAGCGGTATGATGGCTGCGTGGTCCCATGGTGTTTATACTTGGTTATATTGTTTGTACAGATGGACGTGGTACCTTCAGGCATTTGGAAATTGCTCCCAAGAATGAACCAGACTTGTGGAGGTCTCCAATTCTTTTCTGAGGTCTTGGCTGATTTATTTTGATTTTGTCAAGCAAAGAGGCACTGAG
>NW_019954008.1:0-1995 GCF_002910315.2 Salvelinus sp. IW2-2015
TAAATAATCCCACAGCACCCCCCTTCGCACCCCCTGTAGCCTAGTTATGTGATTTGTGTTCCCTGTGAATGGGAGCTGAGCTGTACTTATGAAAATTAGGAAGTCCTGTGGTTTCTCTGATTGTCCAGACCCAAAGGGCACCTTGGAGCATATTTTCTCCTGGAGCAAAGGAAGTGTGATTGACTAGAGTGACACCTCTGATTGAGCTCTTAAGCGCCATTGTGAAAACCTGTATACCTCTGTGATGCCCAATCAAAGTGAGATTGCAAAGGGAAGTCAACAGAATGATTTTAAATGGTAGGCATTGATAATTATGCTGAAGGCTGGTTCTGTGGAGTACCCTGTATCCCTATGCTGAGATATGGCCTTTGTTGGTTTCTTTCTCATTGGGAGCGGYGTGTGTTGTGTATGAAGGCATAGTTCATGGCAAAGCAGCAGAATGTGCCCTTTTCAACCATGCCAGGTGCAACATCTTACTGTGGCAGCTGACAAATGGCTAAAACAACTGGGCTTTCAGCAAGGGCAGAAATACAAGGAAAGACAGGATGGGCTCTGTTTATCATGTCCATCTCTCACAAATCAAATCAAAGTTTATTTGTCACGTGCGCCGAATGCAACCTTACAGGGAAGTGCTTACTTACAGGCCCTAACCAACCGTGCAATTGTTAAGTAAAATATAGGTATTAGACTAAAAAATAGGTATTAGAGCTTCACATTTAGAGCTATGGAGGATGAAACTGGAGATTCTACAATGTTTTTAGGCTTGTACATATCACATTTTGTACTTAACATTGTTTTCTTTCTGGTTGATATTATAACATAACAAATAGATGGATCTTCAAGTTGTCCCTGAATTACAGACCAATGAATATAATTCCCATAGAGAGTGAGAGAGGAGAGGAGAAAGGGGGAGCGAGAGAGCCAAATGAAAAGAAGTGATTCACATTACGGGCAAAGCACAAGATAAACATTCATCGTTGCTCATCGCACAGTACGTCACTTTTGACACGAGAGCTGCGCATCCGACAGAAAGAAAATCCGTCTTCCAGCCCCTGAACCTCATTTGACTGGATTCTCGATACTTGAGGCTCCATTATTTTTGCTTTAATAGCCACAGAGGAGGAGGTAACCATAGCAGTCTATACGTTTCCCACAGGTCTTCATAACCTACGTCCTGTAGTGTCGAGTCGACTCTGATTCAAAACACTATCAATGTGACTGTATTACATGAAGTGATCAGTGGAGATAATGGTGAATGCCAATCTGCAAAATCTTTCATTGTTGTTCTGTTTTGCTTGTATTCAGTGGGTATAGTTGCTATAAACTTTATACACTTTGATAGTGACTGCCAGCAGTCAGTCAGTCAGTCAGTCATTCAGTAACTCAGTTATTTAGTCACTCAGTCAGTCAGTCAGTTAGTCTGTATGTCAATCAGTTAGTCTGCCTGTCTGTCTGTCAGTCAGTTAGTCAGTCGTCAGTTAGTCTGCCAGTCTGCCAGTATGCCAGTCTGCCAGTATGCCAGTCTGTCAGTCTGTCAATCAGTCAATCAGTTAGTCTGTCTCTCTTGTCCATCAAAGCTCAGGACCTGTCTGTGTGTCAGTATCAGTCCCAGCTCATCGATAGGCAGCCCTCATGAATCCTGACTGACAGGCAGTGTGAGGGCCAGTGAAGAACAGAGAGGAGCCTAGGCTGCTGATCGATGGGGTAACGATCGCTGAGCCTTATCTTGTCAGTGGCGCCTCAGGGCTGGTTGCAAGGCGCTCCCGGATATCGAGGAGAGAAGGATGCTCCTGAAGGAGGGATATCAAAATGCAGGTGACAGAGGAAGACCGCCAAAAGACTGGAGGAAGACCGGAGAGGCGCTAAGAAGTGTTGCTTTGAGTCCCCTTTCACTTCCACACTGTCACTTGCGCTTTGTTGAGTCGGAGTTGTGTCACATGAATAAGGCAGCGTGTGTAAAAGAGCCCTGGCGACGCCGCTCACAGAATTCACAGA
>NW_019954009.1:0-1994 GCF_002910315.2 Salvelinus sp. IW2-2015
TATGCTGACATTGAGGGAGAGGTTGTTGTCCTGCCACCACACGGCCAGTTATCTGACCTCCTCCCTGTAGGCTGTCTCATTGCTGTCAGTGTTCAGGCATAGCACCGTCGTGTCGTCAGCAAACTTGATGGAGTTGGAGTCGTGCAAGGCCACACAGTC
Organism: Salvelinus sp. IW2-2015; assembly: GCF_002910315.2. Classification (NCBI taxonomy): domain Eukaryota; kingdom Metazoa; phylum Chordata; class Actinopteri; order Salmoniformes; family Salmonidae; genus Salvelinus; species Salvelinus sp. IW2-2015. Next base: position 160 of record NW_019954009.1, read on the forward strand.
ATGTGTAAACAGGGAGTATAGGAGGGGGCTAAGTACACACCCCTGGGGGGCCCTCATATTAAGGTTCAGCATGGGGGAGGTGTTGTTGCCTACTCTCACCACCTGTGGTCAGCCCATAAAGGAAGTATTCAGTCCCAGGGTCCCGAGCTTGGGGAGCATTATGGTGTTGAACACTGAGCTGTAGTCAATGAACAGCATTCTCACATAGGTATAGGGCAGTGTGGAATGCAATTGAGATGACATCATCTGTAGAGGCAGAATGCAAATCAGAGTGGGTCTGTGATGTGTGCCATGACCAGTCTTTCAAAGCACTTCATGATTACATCGACATTTGTATCATTTAGCAGACGCTCTTGTCCAGAGCAACTTACTGGAGCAATCACGGTTACGTGCTTTTCTTAGGAGCACATCGAGAGAGTTTTCACCTAATCGGCTCGGGGCTTCGAACTAGCAACCTTTCGGGTACTGGCCCAACGCTCTTAACCGCTAGGCTACCTGCCACCCCAATCACAGCGCTTAGTACTACAGGGCGGTAGACATTGAGTTCTTAAGAACAGTAATGATGGTGGTCAGCTTGAGACGTGGGGATTACAGACTGGGACAAGGAAAGGTTGAAAATGACCTTGAAGATGTCTGCCTGTTTTTGTCGAAACGTGCATAAAATGTATTGAGTCCATCTGGTAGAGAGGCATCGGTGGATTGATCACGGCTAGGTCTAACTTTTAAATTCCTAATGGACTGTAGCCCCTGCCACATCGAGTGTAATAGGACTCCACCTTGTTCCTATACCGTCCTTTTGCCTGTTTGATGCCTCTGCGGAGGTCGTAGCGAGACTTCTTGTACGTGTTCGTGTCCTGAGCCGTAGCCTCAGGGTTAGCTGTGATAGCCCTGTGAGTAGTAGCTCTGTCCTTTAGCATACCGCATACCTCCATGTGAATCCAGTGCATTTGATTGGGGAAGCAGCGAACCTTCACTGTGGGGAAAATTTTGATGATGCATTTCCTGATGAAGCCCGAGATGGAGGTGGTTTGCTCATCCTGAAACATATTCCAGTCAGTGCTATCAAAGCAGGCCTGCAACATAGCCTCTGATTCGGAGGACCATTTCTCTACGGAGCATGTCACAGGGACTTCTTGTTTGAGCTTCCGTTTGTAAACAGCAGGAGTATATAGACATTATCTAATTTTTTGAATTGAGGATGAGGGAGGGTCTTATATGCTTGCTTGTGGGTTGAGTAACAGTGATCTAGAACTTTATCACCCCTAGTGGCGAAGGAGACATGTTGATGGAAGTTGAGCAGCATGGTTTCCTTCTTTTATTTATTGCCTCGTACATTTCGTTAAGTGCCAGCTTGTTGTTGTTGTTGTACTGAGGTGGAATATATACAGCAGTTACGATAGCAGATTTAAACTCTCTCGGGAGGTAGAATGGTCGGCATTTGACCATCAGGTAGTCCATGACGGGGACTGCTATCTATAACCTAAAAGGGTTATTCAGCTGTTCCCATAGGAGAACCCTTTAAAGAAACCTTTTGGTTCCAGGTAGAACCCTTTTGGCTCCAGGTAGAACTATTTCCACAAAGGGTTCCACCTGTGACAGCCAAAGAACCCTTTTGGAACCCTTTTTTCTAAGAGTGTAGAATCTGCACACCATCTGTTGTTAATGAAAGGACATCCCCCTCCCCCTCTGGATTTCCCTGAATCCAATGACCTGTCCGCTCGGAAAATGGAGAATCCATCGAGTTGGATAGCCATGGGAGGTATCTTGTCCGAAAGCCATATTTCAGAAAAACAGAGAATTATTGCAGTTATGAGAGTCCCGTTGATCGCAAATCC
>NW_019954010.1:0-1994 GCF_002910315.2 Salvelinus sp. IW2-2015
TGATAAATATAAGGCAATTGAATAGGCAGGCCCTGAAACAGAGCCTCGTTTTCAGATTGTTCACTTCCTGTCTGGAAGTTTGCTGCAAAATGAGTTCTGTTTTACTCACAGATATAATTCTGTTTTAGAAACTTGAGAGTGTTTTCTATCCAATAGTAATAATAATATGCATATTGTATGATCTAGAATAGAGTACGAGGCAGTTTAATTTGGGCACGATTTTTTCCAAAGTGAAAACAGCACCCCCCTATTGACAAGAAGTTTTAAACAGACTGGTAATAGGGGTTGCAATTCAAGTCACACTTAACCAGCATGACTACCACAGCATTCTGCAGCGATAGGCCATCCCACCTGGTTTGCGCTTAGTGGGACTATCATCTGTTTTTCAAAAGGACAATGACCCAACACACCTCCAGGATATGTAAGGGCTATTTAACCAAGAAGAAGAGTGATGGAATGCTGCATCAGATGACCTGGCCTCCACAATCACCTGACCTCAACCCAATTGAGATGGTTTGGGATGAGTTGGATAGCAGAGTGATGGAAAAGTAGCCAACAACTGCTCAGCATATGTGGGATCTCCTTCAAAACTGTTGGAAAAGCATTCAAGGTGATGCTGGTTGAGAGAATGCCAAGAGTGTGCAAAGCTGTAATCAAGGCAAAGGGTGGATACTTTGAAGAATCTAAAATCTAAAATATACATTGATTTATTTAACACTTTTTTACTTACTACATGAATCCATATGTGTTATTTCATAGTTTTGATGTCTTCACTACTATTCTACAATGAAGAAAATAGTGAAAATATAGAAAAACCCTTGAATGAGTAGGTGTGTCAAATATTTTGACTGGTGTTGTATATATACATAGAAATATATATATTTACAAAAACAATACTGTCTTTGGGGGATTGGAAATGATGCAGACAATTAAATTGATGGAAGTTACAATCTATCTGCAATATAAAAAAWWAAAWAATGAGAAAAATAATAATAAATAAATAAATCCAAGCAGCGGTGGAGTTGCCTACTCACTGTCAAATGAGTTATAGGCAGGAGGCGGAATTCTATCAAGGTGGAGTGAACGACGTGCAGGAATCTGCTTTGTTTTGGAGAACTCCCCTCCGCCACATCGCTTCCTGTCTGGAAAGCCCTTAATACACACACACACACACACACGCACGCGCGCACGCACGCACGCACACACACACACACACACACACACACACGGATACAAGCTCTTACAGATAGTAGTAAGGGAGCTTCTTCAAGCCCAAAGCATCCAATCACTATAGGTGGAGGTAGTCTGAAAAGATCTCTACCCTTGATTTAGAGGCCATTTAAGATGCATTAGCTCCTCAGTAATTACTTGGAACTCAATTATAACAGTCCACTGAAGACCAGGACCAAACCGGAGGGCTTAGGTTTTTAAGCAGTGGTAAATGTGGTATATTCATTTGGAGTTAATTTAGTGAGTTGAGGGGTAAAATAGCCAATGGTGATGTTTTAAACTGCAAAACTCCAACCTGGATGTAGCTTGTGCCGAGACTACTCCTGTAGTTCCTGTAGTCCCTGTAGTTCCTGTAGTCCCTGTAGTTCCTTTAGTCCCTGTAGTCCCTTAGTTCCTGTATTCCAGTAGTCCCTGTAGTTCCTGTAGTCCCTGTAGTCCCTGTAGTCCCTGTAGTTCCTGTAGTCCCTGTAGTTCCTTAGTCCCTTAGTTCCTGTAGTCCCTGTAGTTCCTGTAGTCCCTGTAGTTCCTTTAGTCCCTGTAGTCCCTGTAGTTCCTGTAGTCCCTGTAGTTCCTGTAGTCCCTGTAGTTCCTTTAGTCCCTGTAGTCCCTGTAGTTCCTGTAGTCCATGTAGTTCCTGTAGTCCCTGTAGTCCCTGTAGTTCCTGTAGTCCCTGTAGTCCCTGTAGTCCCTGTAGTTCCTGTAGTCCCTGTAGTTCCTGTAGTCCCTGTAGTTCCTTTAGTCCCTGTAGTCCCTGTAGTTCAGTA
>NW_019954011.1:0-1993 GCF_002910315.2 Salvelinus sp. IW2-2015
AATACATGGTGTACAGCAAATGAAAGATAAACATCTTGTGAATCCAGCCAATATTTCCGATTTTTTAAAGTGTTTTACAGCGAAAACACAATATATATTTCTATTAGCTCACTACAGTAGCCAAACACACAACGCAATTTACTCCCCGCAAAAATAGCTTGCACAAAACCGACAAAATAGAGATAAAATTAATCACTAACCTTGAACAAATTCATMAGATGACAGTCTTATAACATCAGGTTATACAATACACTTATGTTTTGTTCGAAAATGTGCATATTTAGAGCTACAAATCCTGATTATACATTGTGAATACGTAGCATCAATTCACCAGAATCTCCAGAGATATTTTGGACACTCACCTAATCTGACCAAAGAACTCATCATAAACYTTACATAAAAATACTTGTTGTATGGCAAATGAAAGATACACTGGTTCTTAATGCAACCGCCGTGTTAGATTTTTAAAAATAACTTTACCATAACAAACAGCTTGCGTTATTGCGAGACAGCGCTCGCCAAAACGGCAGAGAATAGGAATCAACATTTTCCACAGAAATACGAAATAACATCATAAATTGTTCTTACTTTTGCTGAGCTTCCATCAGAATCTTGTACAAGGAGTCCTTGGTCCAGAATAAATCGTTGTTTGGTTTTAGAATGTCCTTTTCTTCTGTCGAATTCGCGCCAACAATGCTAGCCAAGGTTGATAACGTTCCCACCCTCTCTTGACGCAAAGAATGGAAAACTCCAAAAGTCCCAATAAACGTTGAATAATCTGATAAAACTCGGTTGAAAAAACATACTTTACGATGTTATTATCACACGTATCAAATAAAATCAGAGCCGGATATATTCGCCGTGTAACCCGAAAGCTTTTCAGAAGCTAATGTCGAGCTCCGCCTCGCGCCTTGGTAGAGAAAGGAAATTCCTGACCTGCCACTCCAAAAGCTCTTGTTCGACCTCAGATCAAGCTAGACACCCCATTCCACCTTCCACTGCCTGTTGACATCTAGTGGAAGGCGTATGAAGTGCATGTATATCGATAAATATAAGCCAGTTGAATAGGCAGGCCCTGAAACAGAGCCCCATTTTCAGAATTTTCACTTCCTGTCTGGAAGTTTGCTGCCAAATGAGTTCTGTTTTACTCACAGATATAATTCAAACAGTTTTAGAAACTTGAGAGTGTTTTCTATCCAATAGTAATAATAATATGCATATTGTATGATCTAGAATAGAGTACGAGGCCGTTTAAATTGGGCACGATTTTTCCCAAAGTGAAAATAGCGACCCCCTATTGACAATAAGTTTTTTAACTTGGGTCAAAAGTTTCAGGTAGCCTTCTACAAGCTTCCCACAATAAGTTGGGGGAAGTTTGGCCCATTCCTCCTGACAGAGCTGGTGTAACCGATGTAGCCGGTGTAGGCCTCCTTGCTCACACACGCTTTTTCAGTTCTGCCCATCAATTTTCTATAGGATTGAGGTCTGGGTTTTGTGATGGCCACTCCAATACCTTGACTTTGTTGTCCTTAAGCCATTTTGCAAGTATGTTTGGGGTCATTGTCCATTTGGAAGACCCATTTGCGACCAAGCTTAAATTTCCTGACTGATGTCTTGAGATGTTGCATCAATATATCCACATAATTTTCCTACCTCATGATGCCATCTATTTTGTGAAGTGCACCAGTCCGTCTTGCAGCAAAGCACCCCCACAACATGATGCTGCCACCCCCGTGCTTCACGGTTGGGATGGTGTTCTTCGGCTTGCAAGCCGAACATAACGATGGTCATTATGGCCAAACAGTTCTAATTTTGTTTCATCAGACCAGAGGACATTTCTCCAAAAGTACAATCTTTGTCCCCATGTGCAGTTGCAAACCGTAGTCTGGCTTTTTTATGGGGGTTTTGGAGTAGTGGCTTCTTCCTTGCTGAGCAGCCTTTCAGGTTATGTCGATATAGGACTCGTTTTACTGTGGATATAGATACTTTTGTA
>NW_019954012.1:0-1993 GCF_002910315.2 Salvelinus sp. IW2-2015
GGTCTGTCTAGTGAAGACACCTTGTTAAGGGTATTTGGAATTACCATAATTGCTTACACATATCTATTTGATTGATCAGGTTTAACTTAGGGCTAGACACCTGAATATGACAGACATATAACTATATAAATGGAGGCTGCTGAGGGGAGAATGGCTTTGGAAACRACATGTTTGATACCATTCCATTAACTCCATTCCAGACATTATTATGAGCCATCCTCCCCTCAGCAGCCTCCACTGAACTATATGTATAGCTAGCTACTAGCTAACGTTAGACGGAAAATGGTTGTTGAAAAATGGTTGTACACAGCTAAATCCGTCCAGTTATCTAATAGAAGTTAACTGCTTAACATTTCACTGAATTGTGAATTTCTCTGAATGTTGCGCCCATTGTCGAGATCAGTGGTGGCTCTGAAGGCTCGGACGGCTCTGAAGGCTCAGGACAGACGGGCGGCTTTGAAGGCTCAGGACAGACGGGCGGCTTTGAAGGCTCAGGACAGACGGGCAGTTCAGACGGCGCTGGGCAGACGGGCAGCGCAGGCGGCACTGGGCAGACGGGCAGTGCAGGCGGAACTGGGCAGACGGGCAGTGCAGGCGGAACTGGGCAGACGGCAGACTCTGGCCGGCTGAGGCGCACAGTAGGCCTGGTGCGTGGTGCCGGAACTGGTGGTACCGGGCTAAGGACACGCACCTTAAGGCTAGTGCGGGGWGCAGCAACAGGGCGCACAGGGCTCTGGAGACGCACAGGAAGCTTGGTGCGTGGTGCCGGAACTGGGGGTACTGGGCTGGAGACACGCACCACAGGGAGAGTGCGTGGAGGAGGAACAGGGCTATGGAGACGCACAGGAAGCCTGGTGCGTGGTGTTGGCACTGGTGGTACTGGGCTGGGGCGGGGAGGTGGCGCCGGATATACCGGACCGTGCAGGCATACTGGCTCCCTTGAGCACCGAGCCTGCCCAACCTTACCTGGTTGAATGCTCCCCGTAGCCCGACCAGTGCGGGGAGGTGGAATAACCCGCACTGGGCTGTGTTGGCGAACCGGGGACACCATGCGTAAGGCTGGTGCCATGTATGCCGGCCCGAGGAGACGCACTGGAGACCAGACGCGTTGAGCCGGCTTCATGGCACCTGGCTCAATGCTCAATCTAGCCCGGCCAGTGCGGGGAGGTGGAATAACCCGCACCGGGCTAAGCACACGTACAGGAGACACCGTGCGCTTTACCGCATAACACGGTGTCTGCCCGTACTTTCGCTCTCCACTGTAAGCTCGGGGAATTGTCGCAGGTCTCCTACCTGACTTCGCCACACTCCCTTGTAGCCCCCCCCCAAGACATTTTTTGGGCTGACTCACAGACTTCCTACCGCGTCGTCGTGCTGCCTCCATTCGCCGGTATCCCTCCTCACACTGCTCCAGAGAATCCCAGGCGGGCTCCGGCATTCTCCTTGGGTCGATCGCCCACCTGTCGATCTCCTCCCACGTAGTGTAATCCAGACTCTGCTGCCTGTTACCCTGCTGCTTTTTTCCTTGTTTGGTGGGTGATTCTGTAATGCTCGTCCTCCTCCTCGTCTGAGGATGAGCAAGGATCGGACCAATATGCAGCGTGGTTTGAATACATACTTGTTTTATTAAAGAAAGACGAACACGAAAAAACACTTGATAAACTACAAAACAATAAACGACGTTAACAGACCTGAACTTGTGAACATATAACATGAACGCACGAACAGGAACAAACGAACAAAACAGTACCGTGTGGCGAACAAACACAGACACAGCAACAATCACCCACAAACAAACAGTGAGAACAGCTTACCTTAATATGGTTCTCAATCAGAGGAAACATAAAACACCTGCCCCTGATTGAGAACCATATCAGGCTAGTTGACAACCCAACATAGAAACACATAACATAGAATGCCCACCCAGCTCACGTCCTGACCAACTAAACAAGACTAAACAAAGGAAATAAGGTCAGGAACGTGACAACCATCC
>NW_019954013.1:0-1992 GCF_002910315.2 Salvelinus sp. IW2-2015
GCCTGCGTGGATCAGGGCTGACAGTGATGAATATTTGGCCAAAAGTTTGCATTACACATAATGATTTTCCCTAATGAGAATTGATGAATGCAGGCAGGACTGGGGAGAGTGTGATGAGAGGAGAGACCACTCATTAGCATCCAGTCAGGCTAAGCTGAGCTGGGCTCAACTGAGCTAGGCCCGCATTCTTAGGYAAAGATCAACCACTTTGTTTCAATCCCACTAGTCATTTCAGAGATGAAAGCTACTCTATATGTGGGACTCTTTGGAAGCCATCTGATACCTTAAAAAGGCCAAATCAATAAATAAGTCTCCTTACCTATCAGAGACCATTTGCACCATATGTAGACACATTAGACACAAGGGTGTGTGCTCAGCCCCCTCCTGTACTCCCTGTTCACCCATGACTGCGTGGCAACGCACGTCTCCAACTCAATCATCAAGTTTACAGACGACCCAACAGTGGTTGGCCTGATTACCAACAATGACGAGACAGCCTACAGGGAGGAGGTGAGGGCCCTGGCAGAGTGGTGCAAGGAGGATAACCTCTCCCTCAACGACAACAAAACGAAGGAGCTGATCGTGGACTTCAGGAAACAGCAAAGGGAGCACACCCCCATCCACATCAACAGGACCGCAGTGGAGGAGGTGAAAAGTTTCAAGTTTCTCGGCATACACATCACTGACAATCTGAAATGGTCCTCCCACACAGATAGTGTGGTGAAGAAGGTAGTGTGGCGCCTCTTCAACCTCAGAAGGCTGAAAAAATGTGTCTTGGCAACTAAGACCCTCACAAACGTTTACAGATGCACCATTGAGAACATCCTGTCGGGCTGTATCACCACCTGGTACGGCAACTGCACCATCCGCAACCGCAGGGCTCTAGAGAGGTTGGTACAGTATGCCCAACGCATCACCGGGGGCACCCTGCCTGCCCTCCAGGACATCTACAGCACCCGGTGTCACAGCACCTCAGCCAACTGAGCCACAGCCTGTTCACCCCACTACAATCCAGAAGGCGAGGTCAGTACAGGTGCATCAAAGCTGGGATCGAGAGACTGAAAAACAGCTTCTATCTCAAGGCTATCAGACTATTAAATAGTCACCACTAGCCGGCCTCCGTCCAGTTCCCTGCCTTGAAATGTAGTCACTGTCACTAGCCGGCTACCACCCAGTTACTCTACCATGCACCTTAGAGGCAGCTGCCCTATGTACATAGTCATGGAACACTGGTCACTTTAATAATGTTTACATATTGTTTAACCCACTTCATACAGGGGTTCATCCTTTAAAAGTTGCAGCGTACTGCTGCGCACCTTGCATATACTATATTCTAGTCAAGGCCTATCCTATTTAACTATTGCTGTACATATACTATTCTTCAGATATACTACATATTTGATCCATATACTGTCCATATTGTCTATACATCTCATCGCACATCTTTATACTCTGGACTCTGACATTGCTCGTCCTAATATTTATATATTTCTTAATTCCATTATTTTACTTTTTAGATTAGTGTGCATTGTTGTTTATTGTTAGATATGAATGCACTGTTGGAGCTAGGAACACAAGCATTTCGCTACACCAGCAAAAACATCTGCAAAAATATGTGAAATACATTTGATTTGAAATGTTATTTTATTTGATTTCATGGAGCTACAATAGGCCTATGTTACAATTAAAATACATGTAGTTCCCCTTTAGAGATGTCCACTTGTCCAACTGCACTTATAATGAAACTTGTGCACTCAGCTCACAGATTTGGACAGGAACAATTTAGATATTCCAATATTCAAGCATCCATATGCATGAAGCCAGGCTGCCGCGGCCCCACCAATGGCCGTCCTGTGAAGGGGTATCGGCTGCACTAACAGATGGCATGGTGGGGTTTGAAAAGCGATCGCCCTGAACGAGCCCCAGGCAGCCCTAGAGGCCAGCACTGAGCCTTCTCTCCACATGTGGCCAGTCAGGAAGGACATTAAGTGG
>NW_019954014.1:0-1991 GCF_002910315.2 Salvelinus sp. IW2-2015
GCCTGCCTGCCATGTACTCAATCATACTTAAACATTAATTATATATACCCATTGATTCTTAAAGAATATACCTTATAAATGCCTTATGAGGTTAGTATACTGAAAAAAAATATAAACACAACATGCAACAATTTCAAGATTTTACTGAGTTACAGTTCATATAAGGAAATCAGTCAATTGAAATAAATTCATTAGGCCCTAATCTATGGATTTCATATGACTGGGCAGGGGCGCAGCCATGGGTGGGCCTAGGAGGGCATAGGCACACCCGTGGTTACATGTGGTTTTTAGTCCGTTTGGACATACTGCCAAATTCTATAAATCAACGTTGGAGCGACTTATGGTAGAGAAATTAACATTAAATTCTCTGGCAGCAGCTCTGGTCGACATTCCTGCAGTCAGCATGCCAATTGCGCGCTCCCTCAAAACTTGAGACATCTGTGGTATTGTGTTGTGTGACAAAACTGCACATTTTAGAGTGGCTTTTTATTGTCCCCAGCACAATGTGCACCTGTGTAATGATCATGCTGTTTAATCAGCTTRTCAATATGCCATACCTGTCAGGTGGATGGATTATGTTKGCAAAGGAGAAATGCTCACTAACAGGGATGTAAACAAATCTGTGCAAAAAACATTTGCGAAATAAGCTTTTTGTGTGTATGGAACATTTCTGACATCTTTTATTTCAGCTCATGAAACATGGGACCAACACTTTACATGTTGTGTTAAAAATKTTGTTCCATTATAGATAGCAGATTAATAGAATKAAGTTARAAGGGTGAACTATTCTGTCGTTCTGCCCCTGTGCAAGGCAGTTTAACCCACTGTTCCCTGGGAGCCGATGGCATGTCGATTAAGGCAGCCCCACCTCTCTGATTCAGAGGGGTTGGGTTAAATGCGGATAACACATTTYAGTTGAATTCTATCAGTTGTTCATCTGACTAAGTATCCCCTTTTCCCTTATTTTGAAGGGACAGGAAGTGTTGGCTGGGCATTTGGCCAAGGACAGACATTCCACATTTAACCCCACCCAATTGTGAAAATAAGTAGTTTTTTTGGTTTATATGGAAAAACAAGCCATTTTTCAGTTTTTGTATGAGATCATTTTGGCAATAMATTTTAAATGAAAATTAACATATGATTTTTGTTTGCCATATTTTATCCTCTCAACTAATGTAATTTAGTATGCCATTATCGGATTCCCATATTTTTTAAAACACGGATTCAAAGACAGTTGAAAACCAGGAAGTGAACGTGAGCAAAAGTGAACGTGAGCAAAACCAAACCTCATTTACCCCCCAAAATGTTTTACCAATTGTGCATCAAATGGGAAATGACAACGTTTTAAAATGTTGTTGACCTCTAAAACTTWATATTTTCAAAATTATATAATTACTAATATGTTGTTGTTTTACAATTTTAGTAAATCTTGAAAAATATGCTCTACCAGGCGGTTGAGTTACCCATTAAAGGAATGCTTTTCAGTCAAAGCTAGTGATAATGGACAATGGAGAAATATTGTTATGGGAATTTTTTATCTGTGCAAATACAAAAATCCTTTCAAATCCATATCAGTATTCCCTCTCTGGCTCTTATCTTCAATATGTTTCACAATATTATTCAGGACATGTAAATTTACTGGCATTCTAAGCAAATGTATCATATTTTATTAATATTTGATATCAGTCCTCATTTAACTAGGCCTATCTTCCGTTTTAAGTAAATGAGGCGATGTAAATTCATGTATAATTTTTTAGATGCTTTAAAAAGTCTATGCAAATTCCAATGCAAAATGTGTTTACTCTAATTGGGCAGCTCAACTGGCTGGTTTAAGTCATGCAAACATTTTTTTTTTTTTTTTATAAATCTTTTTTGGGGTGCCAGTTAAAGGGTTTTTAATGACTGCTTTATTTGCATAATATAATTGTTTGATAAGTGCAAATGTTAATCTAAGTTTAATCAAATTTCATTAGGCCTATTCATGGAAAATA
>NW_019954015.1:0-1232 GCF_002910315.2 Salvelinus sp. IW2-2015
CCCTGTGCCATGATTACCCCTAAAGCATTTCTTCCCAATCATTAATCTCTCTCTGTTCTCTGTAACACGTGGCACTATCTCTCTGTGCTACTTGGGGTCCATGTCTGCTCCAGCAAGTTTATCCATCCACAGAGAAAGAAAGACTAAAAAGAAGTGTGTTTCATGTATAATCTTCTTTTAATGTCAATATATTTTGAAGTGAAAATGCACTCTGCTCCCTCCTGTCCCCCAAGCCAAAGTCTGATGTTAATGTGTAAGGTGATGTTTATTTTTATGTTGTATTGTTGTGTTTCTGCGTAGGTATATGTCCTCTACATCGGATGGGTTGTATTGTTCTTGGGGTGTTTTTATATTTACACTAAATAGAGTGTGGTGTATTGTTGTCCTGGTGTGATGTTAATGTGTAAGGTGATGTTTATTTTTATGTTGTATATGTGTGTGTCTCCATAGGTATATGTCAAGTACATCAGATGGGTGGAAATACACGTGGCACAATATTAACTAAGCAATAAGGCCCGAGGAGGTGTGGTATATGGCCAACATACCACGGCTAAGAGCTATTTGTTGGCCATATATCACAAACCCCAAGGTGCCTTATTGCTATTATTAACGGGTTACCAACGTAATTAGAGTAGTAAAAATATTTTTTTTTGTCATAACCGTGGTATACAACGGCTGTCAGCCAATCAGCTTCCAGGGCTCGAACCACCCAGTTTATAATCAGGATTATCCTATTCATCTCATTGTTTGTGCCACGTGATGAAAATTATACTGGTACTTGAGGAAAAATATCACCAGCTTTTAACGTCTGAAATACTATGTCCTCCCTTGAGCAATTTAAACGAGTCATTGGGGAACGACAATCAGTTGAATAATGTACTTCTACTGCAACAGTTGTGGAACGTATCACATCGGCTGTCGCMGTAACACCTGATGTAAATGTTCGACAATCTGACAAACCAGATCTCATGCAGATAAAAACATCAGTTATATTCCGACATAACGGGAAGTGTTCCCTTATTATCCTGCTCCCCAGTCTCAAGCATGTCATGCCTTATTGAGGGGGAAGAAAGCATTGTTGTTCACTTGTGCTCTGTGCATTATGTTTCCCCTCCTACCCCCTATACTTTAGTTGAGCTCGGACATCTACTTTTTGGGGAAGTTACATCTGTTTACATGCTTTAAAACTATTGTTATTTGTCCATGAATGAAGCTAATTGTAAACATTGTGC
>NW_019954015.1:5236-7227 GCF_002910315.2 Salvelinus sp. IW2-2015
AATTGATATATGCCATTGGATGAGGTAATGTTTTGGTAGACAGTGAAGTATCAAGCATGAGATTTAAACCTTGTCTTGGGAGATCAAACTGAACGATGATTTATAGCTGATGCTGTCTAGCGATAGGATACTCTTCTTTCGGGTAAAGGATTCTTTGTAAGTTGAGAGGGGTGTATCTTGGCTATAAATGAAACTAAGAATTGTTTTGTAAGGACTCAGAGAATTCATTTATAGACACTGAATTGATCTGAAAGTCATTAAAGGGCTTTGGTGAAGCTTGTATATATATATTAAAGATGGAATATATAATTTAACTCTGACTTGTGTGTGGTTGGCTCTCTCTCTCTTTTTATTGAGTAATACAGGAAATTTCCACGACAAGCGAGGGCCAGCCAACGAGAGCGTACAGATCGCAGTGGTGGGTAGTATATGGGGCTTTGGTGACAAAACGGATGGCACTAATAGACTGCATCCAATTTGTTGAGTAGTGTTGGAGGCTATTTTGTAATGACGTCGCCGAAGTCGAGGATCAGTATGATGGTCAGTTTTACAAGGGTTTGTTTGGCAGCATGAGTGAAGGATGCTTTGTTGCGAAATAGGAAGCCGATTCTAGATTTAATTTTGGATTGAGATGCTTAATGTGAGTCGAAGGAGAGTTCAGTCTAGTCAGACACCTAGGTATTTGTAGTTAACCACATATTCTATGTAGGAGCCGTCCAGAGTAGTGATGCTGGACGGACGGGCAGGTGTGGGCAGTGATCGATTGAAGCGCATGCATTTAGTGGGTGAAACTGACAGTGTGAAGGCTCTTACTGGTAGTCGGTCTTCCCCATCATGGCCGTGTATGCATGCATGTTTGGCTGGCTCCAGCARTGATCAACACTGATGGCTGGGTAGTAGATGATAAAGGCCAGACACATCTCATCAGTGGTGGCCAGCCCCAACTGAGTGATTCCCTCGCGAGTGGCTGTGTTATAGGTGCACTCCAACACAATCTCATCACCCTGCAGAGAGGAGATACTGCTTTTAGAAAGACCTAATGACTAACAATACCAGTTGACCTGATCAAGAATCCCATGAAATACAGGAAGTACATGGATGCTTACTGGTCTTAATGTTTACCAGGTTGATGAACCCCTGCATCTCAAAGTTATAGTTCTCATCCACAGCCAGGAAGTCAATCTGCGTTCCATTCCTGCAGAGGGTCAAATCAAGCACACTTTACACCAACAGGGGGTCACGTTGCAGTGGTGCACATTCTCACTGCAAAGAGCCCTGTAGCAGATCATACATGTCTGATGTGAGGTCCCTGAACYAAGCAGTGAGTGTGACAACCATGAACACAAGTGATGCTCTAGAGTGCCTTCAGAAAGTATTCACACCCCTTAMCTTTACACAGAACAGATTCAAATAGATTTGTCAACGAGATACGTGACAAATAAAAAATGCACCTCTTGATTAGATAAGTATTCAACCCCCACAAGTCAACACATGTCAGAGTCACCTTTGGCATCAATTACAGCTGAGAGTCCTTCTGCGTAAGTCTAAGAGATCCACACCTGGATTGTGCAACATTAGCCTATTATTCTTATCAAACTTCTGTTAAATTGGTTGTTGATTATTGCTTGACAAATATTCAGGTCTTGCCATAAATGTAAGTCAAAACTGCCACTCAGGAACAATCACTGGCTTCTTAGTAAGCAACTGCAATGTAGATTTGTCCTTGTGTTTTAGGTTATTGTCCTGCTGTAAGGTGAATTCATCTCCCAGTGTCTGGTGGAAAGCAGACAACAAGCTCGTCATCTAGGATTTTGCCTGTGCTTAGCTACATTCAGTTTCTTTATCCTGAAAAACTCCCCAGTCCTTAACAATTACAAGCATACCCATAACATGATGCAGCCACCACTATGCTTGAAAATATGGAGCGTGGTACTCAGTAATGTGTTGGATTTACCCCAAACATAACTTTGTCCTGAATACAAAGTTAATTG
>NW_019954016.1:0-1991 GCF_002910315.2 Salvelinus sp. IW2-2015
GAATGCTGAGCTGTAGTCAATGAATAGCATTCTCACAAAGGTGTTCCTTTTGTGTCCAGGTGGGAAATGGCAGTTGTTGAGTGTAATACAGTTTGCATCAGCTGGATGCTGTTTGGGGCCGGATGCACAAATTGGAGTGGGTCTAGGGTTTCTGGGATAATGGCTGTATTGCATTGTTGAGCCATGACCAGCCTTCAACAAGCATTTATGGCTCAGACGTATGCCATAGCGGGATTATTATAGGCTTCCGGGTTAGAGTCCGGCTCCTTGAAAGCGGGCGGCTCTACCCTTTAGCTGAGTGCGGATGTTGCCTGTAATCCATGGCTTCTGGTTGAGGTATGCTTGGTCTGAACATTAACACTAACATTAACATTAATATTAACGCTTACGGTCATAGCCGCGTGAAGTAGGGGTGCTGAGCTGAAAATTCTGAAAAATATACACTACGGTTCAAACGTTTGGGGTCACTAGTTTTTGTCCTTGTTTTTGAAAGAAAATCATTTTTTTTGTCAATTAAAATAACATCAAATTGATCAGACATACATACAGTGTAGACATTTCTAATGTCGTAAAGGACTATTGTAGCTAGAAACTGCATTTTTTAAAAGGAATATCTACATAGGCGTACAGAGGCCCATTATCAGCAACCCTCACTCCTGTGTTCCAATGGCACGTTGTGTTAGCTAATCCAAGTTTATCATTTTAAAAGGCTKATTTATCATTAGAAAACCCCTTTGCAATTATGTTAGCACAGCTGAAAACTGCTGTACTTATTAAATAATCAATAAAACTGGCCTTTAGACTTGTTGAGTATCTGGAGCATCAGCATTTGTGGGTTCGATTACAGGCTCAAAATGGCCAGAAACAAATAACTTTCTTCTGAAACTCGTCATTCTATTCTTGTTCTGAGAAATGAAGGCTATTCCATGCGAGAAATTGCCACGAAACTGAAGATCTCGTACAACGCTGTGTACTACTCCCTTCACAGAACAGCGCAAACTGGCAGCTTCATTAAATAGTACCCTCCCTATAGGCTGTCTCATCGTTGTCGGTGATCAGGCCTACCACTGTTGTGTCATCGGCAAACTTGATGATGGTGTTGGAGTCATGCCTGGCCATGCAGTCATGAGTGAACAGGGAGTACAGGAGGGGACTGAGCACGCACCCCTGAGGGGCCRCCGTGTTGAGGATCAGCGGATGTGTTGTTCCCTASCCTTACCACCTGGGGGCGGCCCATCAGGAAGTCCAGGATCCAGTTGCAAAGTGAGGTGTTTAGTCCCAGGGTCCTTAGCTTTGTGATGAGCTTTGAGGACACTATGGTGTTGAATGCTGAGCTGTAGTCAATGAATAGCATTCTCACAAAGGTGTTCCTTTTGTCCAGGTGGGAAATGGCAGTGTTGAGTGTAATACAGTTTGCATCAGCTGTGGATCTGTTGGGGCGGTATGCAAATTGGAGTGGGTCTAGGGTTTCTGGGATAATGGTGTTGATGTGAGCCATGACCAGCCTTTCAAAGCACTTTATGGCTACAGACGTAGCATAGCGGGATTTCTTATAGGCTTCCGGGTTAGAGTCCCGCTCCTTGAAAGCGGCGGCTCTACCCTTTAGCTGAGTGCGGATGTTGCCTGTAATCCATGGCTTCTGGTTGAGGTATGAAGGTGTCTCCGGAAGGTGGTGATTGACTCCGCTGACCTGGCGTCGTGAGGGAGTTTGTTCACCATTGGGGTGCCAGAGCAGCGAACAGTTTTGACTGGGCTGAGCGGGAACTGTACTTCCTCAGAGGTAGGGAGGCGAGCAGGCCAGAGGTGGATGAACGCAGTGCCCTTGTTGGTGTAGGCCTGATCAGAGCCTGAAGGTACGGAGGTGCCGATTCCCCTCACAGCTCCGTAGGCAAGCACCATGCCTGATGGCCATTGAGGAGTATACCACATCAGTCACTGGCTTCATCAATAAGTGCATCGATGATGTCGTCATCACTGTGCGACGATCACTA
>NW_019954017.1:0-1990 GCF_002910315.2 Salvelinus sp. IW2-2015
GCATGTTATTAGCTTAGCTTAGCATAAACAGACCACTGTCTTAATTTATCCTGGTCAGTTTACTGACCGCATGTTATTAGCTTAGTTTAGCATAAACAGACCACTGTCTTCATTTATCCTGTTCAATTTACTGACTGCATGTTCTTAGCTTAGCTTAGCATAAACATGCCGTTGTCTTAATTTAACCAGGACATGTAAAATCCCCTTCAACTGGCAACACCAAACCAGGACCTGTAATTATTTATCCTGGTTTGGTGTTGCCAGTTGAAGGGGATTCAAACCCTTCAGCAATTGCATCTTAATTAACTTGTGTTATGTCACTCTTTTAGAAGCACAGCTGTTTTGGGGACATTGATACGGTGTGTGGGTAATGTCCCATTTGGCTATGCATCCTACATAAGGAGTTGTTACGTAACAATGCTTCTCCTTTCCCTTTAGTGGGCAAGATGGATTTTTCCTCAAATCCTCTTCACTTATCCAGTCAGTTCAGATCCATGAGGACAATAGTCCTCCTCAGAAATGTATCTACCGTCTCTGACTGGCTGTGTCACGTCTTCCTGTTATTCTAAACATTGAATTATTACACCCTCTGTCGGCATGTGGTTGAATTGCATTGACACATTWACGTCGCAAATGACACCCTACTCCCTATAKAGTGCACTACTTTTGACCAGAATCTATGGGACCTATTCCCTATATAGTGCACTACCTTTGACCAGAATCTATGGGCCCTATTCCCTATATAGTCAGCTACTTTTCAGCAGAGTCTATGGGCCCTGGTCATAATGTAGTGCACTATATAGGGAATAGGGTACCGTTTGGGATGAGACATTTGGCGTAGTCCGTACCGTAAACAAACCTCTAGCCACAAACCCCAAATGACGCACTGCCCAGCCAATGACGTTACAGTGGTGACACTGGACATCATGTTAGATTACTGAACGAGGGAAAATGCCGATTTCGCTGAGACAAGGAAGCAGCAACAACCGTCCTTACGTTCTAATTTTGTAAAATACAAATTGGTCAAAAACTGGAGTAGACCTTATTCGTTAGTGTTTTTTGGCCCAATATTTGCATGGAGTAGATTCTAAATTACATTTTTGTAATTTAGCAGTCCCTCTTATCCAGAGCGATTAACAATTAGTGCATTCATCTTAAGATAACTAGATTAGCTAGTTATAGTCATATTATAATATTTGCTGATCATTTGTGAGTCTGGATAATTAATAATGGCATTTTTGTCAATATCCAAACTGAAGACGTTACCCCAGGATGGTGGTAGAGGGTTGACGATCATCACACCGCCTCAATCACTGTAGTAAATTCAACATCGCCATCTACTGGCTATACTGCTGAAGCAAAGTCAAATGAGAGATGACTAACATTGGACCATAGTATTGTTTTCTCGCTTTATATCATACAGTACATTAGATGAAGTATTAAATGCACTGTATGTCCCTTAATGAACATTAATACATACAGTGGTAAAGTACTTCAGTAAAAATAGTTTAAAGTACTACTTAAGTATTTTTGGGGGTATCTCTACTTTACTATTTATATTTTTGCCAACGTTTACTTTTAATTCTATACATTACTAAAGAAAATAATGTACTTTTTACTCCATACATTTTTCCTGACACCCAATTCACACACAAGAGAATATCCCTAGTCATCCCTACTGCCTCTGATCTGGCGGACTCACTAAACACAAATGCTTTGTTTGTAAATTATGTCTGAGTGTTGGAGTGTGCCCCTGACTATCTGTMAATWWAAAAAAACAAGAAAACTGTGCCGTCTGGTTTGCTAAATATATGGAATTTTAAATGGTTTATTCTTGTACTTTTACTTTTGATACCTAAGTACATTTAAAACCAAGTACTTTTAGACTTTTACTCAAGCAGTATTTTACTAGGTGACTTTCACTTTTACTTGAGTCATTTTCTATTAAGCTATCTTTACTTTTACTCAAGTATGACAATTGAGTACTTGT
>NW_019954018.1:0-1990 GCF_002910315.2 Salvelinus sp. IW2-2015
CATGAATGGATAACATACGATCATAGATACAATTTGGCTACATAGGCCTACAAACATTTACAATGAATAGCAAAATCACAAGAATGGCTTCAGATCAAAGTCTATGTTGAGACCGAGGTCACCCCCTCGCCGATATAACGTAGGTACGAAATCGAATGGTTCACTTCCTAAAAGTGTGCCACAACTGGGTACGTTGAGTTTTTGCACCTAATGGTGCTACGATGCTCAGAGATTCATCCTTTAATTCGCGTTTTGTTTTACCCACATCATTTTTACCACAAGGACAAGTTATAAGATAAATAACTGCCTTAGTGAAGCACGTGATAACACCTTTGATTGGAATCTGTTTCCCTGTTTGGGTGTGTCCCTGGCATTAAAACAGTTACAGTTCATCAGTTGTTCTTCATCTACTACAAATTACAAATTAATTGTTCGAAGGCACATTGACAGTTTTTTCACCTTGTCGACTCTAACCCCTAGGCAGTGGCATGTATTCATGGATGGCTTCCCCCAAAAATGTACCAATAAAAAAAAAAACATTTCATAAATGTCCTTAAATTCGCAAGAGGCTAAATGTAATCTCACTGGAGAAAGCATCCGAGCGACCAAACCACGCCCCTCTGTCTCAGTATGTGTAGTCCATCTATCTGATGCTGTCTGGTCAAAAAGAGTATGACGTTATTGCCGCCCGTAGCATTGAGTGCAAGGGAAGCTAGAGAGCATTTGGCCTCCCTTGAAAGCCAAACAGCGCTGAGTTAAACTAAGTGAGGTCAGTTGTGAATGGTCCTGGCCACCCAAAATAAAGTGTCAAGGGAATCCAGTTTGGATTTAACTTCACACCAATCACATCACATCAAAAAAATKAATTGTTGCATCTTGTTGTGTCGTTGTCCTCCGGTGGCTAGCTATCTAGCTAAAATCGGCCCTTTCCTAAATTATCCATGAATGGAGATAGGGATTTGGACTTGTGGTTTTACCTAATTCTCTGTACTGGCCAATGATTATAACGGCGATTCTGATCCAACCATAAATTCAGACATTGTGCCCCTGGCCTGGGAGGATGGAAGTTCAACATGTAGCTGGCTAATTTTAACTAACTGGCCTGGCGTATCGTTGCCCATGAAAGGAAGTTAGGCTAGCGAGCAAGCATTTTAGTCAGGTAGCCTAGCACAACAAAACTAAAAGCGTGTACTGTATGACAGTCATAGACCGTTTGAGCAACATGAAAAAGTAGGGTGGCATTGGAGTTTCTCTACAAGTAGGGTAAATCAACATGTTTTTCTACAATGTTTTCTACTTGCACGCACGCACGCACGCACACACACACACACACACACACACACACACAGAGAAATCAGTACCATGGACAGTCACATCATATTTACCTTACATCGATTGGACATAATAGTTTGTGGTATCTTTTAGTTGTCGCTGTATTAGACTAAGCAGAGGTGATTAGATATTGTTGAAATGTTGAAGTTGAAATGGTGCTGGAATAGTGGAGGAAGCTCCTGTTTTCTTTGCGACTTGCGGTAACGCCGTGGTTCTAAATCAATAGCTGTTTAGTAGTCCGAAAATGTTGGAAATATTAACTTGCTTGACCATGCTGTTGTTYATGTGACTGTTTGTTACATGCAATATGTTTTGTGGACTTCACCGGACAAAWGTTGCGCTCCGGTTTTGAACTGAAACAAAGCTGTGGTTGAATTTATTCAATTCTTATTGTCTCTGCCTTAGGCCTATATTTCACAGTGTCAAGGCATATGAACTAACAGGTTATAGAGCAAACAACGCAATTATCACAACACAGGTTGTAGTATGGCTTTTTTTCCTGGCTTGGCTTCCACGGTGATTTTACAAGGCTACCTGCCACCTTATATAGTAACCTGGCTTTGACACTGGCTTTATATAGGAACCTGGCTTTGACATGGGCTTTATATAGGAACCTGGCTTTGACATGGGCTTTATATAGGAACCTGGCTTTGACATG
>NW_019954019.1:0-1989 GCF_002910315.2 Salvelinus sp. IW2-2015
TCATTTGCAACTGCGACCTGGCCAAGATAAAGCATAGCAGTGTGAACAGACAACACAGAGTTACACATGGAGTAAACAATAAACAAGTCAATAACATGGTAGAAAAAAAAGAGAATCTATATACAATGTGTGCAATGATCTCATTGTGT
Source organism: Salvelinus sp. IW2-2015 (assembly GCF_002910315.2). Classification (NCBI taxonomy): domain Eukaryota; kingdom Metazoa; phylum Chordata; class Actinopteri; order Salmoniformes; family Salmonidae; genus Salvelinus; species Salvelinus sp. IW2-2015. The sequence continues at coordinate 150 of NW_019954019.1, forward strand.
CATCTTCTCTAAACAGCAAACCAAAAAAATAATGTACAGAAATAACACACTGTGTTGTTTCATTTACAGCAATGGAGAAAAACTACAAAAAGGTAATTGTCCTCAATAGAAGATGTTGTGCTAACTTCAGCTGTCCAAAAGTATCTGTCATTGTAGTCACTAAACAAAGTTTCTAAGTTAGTAAGCTTGACTCTGTCAGATAACAATAATGTTCTTCCTGAAGCAAGCACACTAACTATGGCTTCTTTGTCAAGCACCCAGAGGCACTCAAGCGTTCAACAACAGCTATTCTGGCAAGGCAACGGGGACTTCCTCACAAAGACAACATCATATTCCATTCGAGATACGCATCAGCGTGAGAAAAGAAAACGTTTAATTTCAAATTCCCTCGCTCACCGCCAGACACAGAGACATTTCCCCTGGCAGAATACAAGCAGAGAATACAGCATCTTAAAACAAATGTCATCAGGTAAATAAGCAAACACACACACACGACACACATACACACACTCAGGTAGATGAGCAGACAACACAATAAATGTAAGAATTGCTGAATGAGTTTACAGTTTACTAAACGTAAACTGTGAACTACAACGAGAAGGAAATCCTTGTTCTATCACATACACACAGCAGAACACACACACACACAGAGAAAAACACTCACACACAAGCAGATACACACACACTCTCAAGCAGATACACACATAATCATCATCAATGTGGGAAATACACAAAGTGTGTTCTGTCTGTGGATAGCATGCTGGCCGAGCCAATCCATATCCCACTGTTCACTAGAGCCTCAGACTCAGAGCAGAACACATGTTTACGACTCAAACAGATACAGATAGGTGGCACACACATGCACACTGCATAGGTGGCACACACATGCACACACGACTGCACGCAGGCACACACACACACATGTATATCACACATATCACCTTTTCACTGTTGATTTCCCTTGGTTTTATCCAAAATGACTTTGGCCAGTGGATCGTTGCCTCTTTGGGCCTCTGATGATAGTCATTGACAGTGATTTCCCGTCCCAGAATGTCCACCATASCATAATAATGACAAAAATTCAGCAAAATTGAAAGTGTGAAATCTCAAGGTGCTTGAGACATACTATATTGCATCTTTTGTTTTCAAAATACAAGGTCAAATGGAATAACCTCATATTGGGAGCAATTACATTTTCATGTATCTCCATAGTTACATTTTCGGGTAACACTTTGATAGTCCAAATAAAGCGTGACTCCAATTTCTCACTATGAGACATGGGCAATTCCACCGTAACAGAATGACGCCGAGACTCCGATTTTTTTCACTTTAATTGTATACCAAACCAAAACCATTGATTGCAAAGTTAAACACACCATACAACTCTATGCACAATGATTACCTTTAAAGGGGCAGTGCAGTCAAAATGTGATTATCCAGTTTTTTAAATGTATTATATTTCCAGACTATGATGTTGAAATAACGCTCGGACATTGTGAAAATTATGATAATACCCTTTTCGTTTGAGCTTTTGGAGAAAAAAAATGCCTGGAATTTCAGCCTGTTCAGGTGGGATGGAGTTTTTAACACACATCATGACATCTAAATCTGATCTCATTATTCTGACCAGTCACCTTTTATTTGCATATGTATCCTCCTACTTTGAGAGGTAGGCTCTAAAGTCTAGATGATCCTATTCACCAATCAGGGCTGTGTATGTAAATGATAAAACATTTGTATCAACACGCCCTCATGATCAGACTGAGCATTTCAATGGCAAAAGGAGGATCAGGGAAATAAATTATAAAACATATATTTATTTATTTTATGAAATAAAATT
>NW_019954020.1:0-1989 GCF_002910315.2 Salvelinus sp. IW2-2015
TTTTAGTAGCAGGTTAGGAGAATTGATGTATAAAATGTATTTTATTCCATGCTGAAATGTGTCTGATTTGCATACTATTAACATGATTGATAGTAGCATTTTTCACTGTAGGCCTACTGATGGTTTTGTCACAAAAACATTGTGTAGGTGTAGTGAATGTGCCCTCTATGGTATTGGCATGTGCGCTCTAGCCAACAGCTCACAGATACAGTACGGGTATAGCCTGCTACATAATGAGATTATTATACACAAAAGTGAGATTATTTATTATTTGTCAAACGGCAGCCAAGCATCGATCATCATGTCTCCAGAATAAAACCCTTGATATTTATTGAAAGGCGCATCAAGCGCATCACCGTGCACTTTCACCACCCTGTGAAGTTCATCCTAATTTATTTAATCTGTAGCCTAATAAACTGCAAGCTTTCCCATGATGTTGTGACATTTTTTTATCTGACGTACTTTCCTCGCATAAAAAGGTTGGATGGAAACCTGGTTAATGTCAAGCCATTTTGAGGATGCTATAATTATATTTTGGACAAATGTGCGCATGCCTACAGGAGACTTTGAAGTAGCCTAATCAGATTAAAATGTTGACTGGTTGTGTTTATGCCACATATAAAAGGTTATACATTTTAAAAGTTAAATGACAAATATTTTTGATATATTGAAGCATTAGGTTATAGGTGCGAGAGAAATAGCCACTTGGATTGGAGACAGAGCTTGCGTTAAGCTTTTCTGAATAATTGGGCCTGTCGGGAGCATACAGTATGTGGCAACATTATTATAGGACTACTTGGGAGAATGATGATCTGCAACAGACTGCGCATTCAGTATCAGAAGTAAAAATTTAGCCAGACAGGTCTGCTACTGTTTCTTTCTAAACTGTCCAGAGTAGACCCACAATGGATCCAAATGGAATGAAACATTCAAATCACAGGACTTTTGCACAGTTATTCCAATGACATTTTCACTGCAGCCTAGAGTAGAATTTTGTACCAACTTGAAAACAATAATCCAAGTATTTGTTGCATTGTGGTGTTGTAGGCTACTATAGTCTAGGTAGGTTAATTGTATTATCCCTAAACAAGATCAACAGGAGAGCTTTTGAGCGGATTGTTTCATGTCTTCACTGTTTTTTCATGTGCAATGATGCACCTCACCTCTCCGCGTTGCGTCGTGCATAAGAACAGCTCTTAGCCGTGGTATATTGGCCATATATCACAAACCCCTGTGGTGCCTTATTGCTATTATAAACTGGTTAGCAACGTAAATAGAGCAGCATCAATGCATGTTTTGTCATACCCGTGGTATACGTTCTGATATACCTTGGCCTTTCAGCCAATCAGCATTCAGGGATCAAACCACCCAGTTTATAATAAAAGTTAGCAGATGGAAAATGTAGTGCATAAGGGAAGTACCAAAACACCTTGATATGGGGGAGGCGCATGCAAGCAGATGAGGAAATGTGGCTAGCATGAAAGAAATGATATAGTAAAATCTGCAAAAGACCTAATATAAACCAGGGAAAAAACACACTATCATCACCTGCTCCCATAAAAAAAAACACACAACCCTCCCCAAAGCAAACCCCTGCCCAGTACATTTTTATCTGTCCCTTAGCTAACTAGCTGCAGTGTCAACTATGTAGCTAGCTAACATGAGCTGGGTCAGTCCAGCGAAGCATCCTCCCACTCTACTGCTCTCTCTCACTCTGTGTGTGTGTGTCTAAATGTCAAAAGCACAACTGCCATACAGGCAGTTTATCATCTTAGTAAGGTTTTTGTACACCATATACTAGAAATCAAAAATGTTTGTGTGTGTGTTTTTATTTACAGCTTGTAGTGGCACAGCAGAGGGGAATGAGAATGTGCCAGCAAAGAAAACAAAACACCCTTCAAGATGGAAAGGAGAGGTTTGGAAGAGAAGGAGGATGGAGGGTAAATCCGCTTTTGTCTAGAAGGGATACAGCTTTTGTTAAAATTGTTC
>NW_019954021.1:0-1988 GCF_002910315.2 Salvelinus sp. IW2-2015
CAGTTCTTTGATGTGGGCCCCAAAGGGTGCGCAGAAGCTCAGCTTAAGCTGGAGTAGCAACCATGTCTTGCAGAGATTACTACAGCTGGCATTGTAAAAAGGAACATGGAAAAATGGAGAAGGGCACCTGGGCTTCCCGTTGACTTTTTAAAGTCTTTTTGGGCTATGTTGGGAGAGGATTGGCTAGCAGTAGTTAATGATAGTTTAACCGGAGGGTTACTACCAATAAGCTGCAGAAGGGCTGTCCTCACCCTACTGCCCAAAAAGGGTGACCCTAGGGAGGTGAAGAACTGGAGGCCGGTGGCTTTATTGTGCACTGATTATAAGATATTGTCAAAGGCTTTGTCCAACAGGCTGAGGGAGGTGATGGGGCAAATCATACATACGGACCAGTCCTACTGTGTTCCTGGCAGGCAGATAGGGGATAAAATTTCTCTGATTCGTGATTTTTTGGACGTCTCTAGGGCTATTGGGTTGGATGCTGGTCTAATTTCAATTGATCAGGAAAAGGCATTTGACCGAGTTGAACATCAATATTTATGGCACACGTTTGAGGCGTTTGGGTTCAGCTCTGGTTTTATTGCCATGATAAAGGTGACATTGAAAGTGTATTGAAAGTTAACGGTGGTTTGAGTGCTCCTTTTAAAAGTGTGTAGAGGTATTAGGCAGGGATGTTTTTTGTCAGGAATGTTATATGCCATTGCTATAGATCCACTACTAAATAGCATTAGAAGTCGCATTGMAGGGGTGTACCTTTCAGAGGATATTCCTCCTATTCGTCTCTCAGCCTATGCTGATGATGTAGTTGTGTTAGTGAAAAATCAAGCGGAGGTGGATAGTTTGAGTCTAATGGTTGATCGTTTTAGGGGAATATCCTCTGCAAAGGTAAATTGGGAAAAGAGTTGTGCTTTACAGATTGGAGAATGGTCTGGAGGGATCATGGCTTTGCCAGGAGGGCTAGAATGGTGTAAGGGAGGTTTTAAGTATCTTGGAGTGTACCTAGGAGATGAGGGGACTATGGAAAAAAATTGGAGTGGGGTGGTTGAAATGGTGGAAGGGAGGATGAGGAGATGGCGTTGGTTACTATCTCGTATGTCATATAGGGGGCGCACTATTATAGTTAACAATGTGATTGCCTCTGCACTGTGGCATCGGTTGTCAGTTTTAGAACCACCATCTGGCCTTCTGGCTAAGATACAGGCAATTATTGTGGATTTMTTTTGGGATAAATATCACTGGGTTCCACAAAGTGTTTTGTATTTGTCAAAAGAGGAGGGGGGACAAGGTCTTGTACATCTTGCTAGTAGGGCTGCTGCTTTCCGGTTTCAGTTTATTCAAAGGTTGCTTTATGGACCGGAAAATGTGGTGTGGAGAGGGGTGGCAGGTCTTGTATTGCAGCGGGTTGGAGGATTAAGTTTAAAGAAGGCTTTATTTCTGGTTGATAGTAGCCAGATTTCTAGGGAGGGAGTACCTCCGTTTTACAGAGGCCTTCTCCGAGTGTGGAGCATAATGAAGGTGTCCAGACGAACTTCAGCGGAGTCAGTGCATTGGCTGTTGGAGGAACCTCTGGTGTATGGGGCAAGACTGGATTGTACAACTGCAGCTGTTCCACATTTCACCAAGATTCTGGTGAAGGGCAAAATCATCACCTTAAAACAGTTAATGGCCATGGCTGGGCCCGCCTTAATGGATGGAAGACGGGTGGCTGAACATTTGGGGATGAGGTCGGAAAGGATTGTCGGACAAATGCTGGGGAGCTGCAGGAAGGCTCTGTCAGCGGAAGAGTGGGGTATGCTTAGTAGCCACAAGAAGAAGGTACAAGATGAAGACGTCTCATTTCCAAGACTAGGGATTACACCAAATATCCCAGAGTCAGAAAGAAAGGCGTTATTGCTGGATTTGAGAGGGTTGGAGGAGGTGGGTTTGGATGAGGTGAATGGGAAGGACTTGTATAGGGGTGATGTCAAGGTGTTGAAAACAAAAGATAA
>NW_019954022.1:0-1988 GCF_002910315.2 Salvelinus sp. IW2-2015
GCACCACCGCTAACTAGCTAGCCATTTCACATCCGTTACACTTGCAAGTCAAAATTTCCATGTGCATTCTACAGGTCACGTTTTCTCAAGGCACACGGATGTGCCACAGCGCACTGCTTGGGAACCACTGCGGTATACAGTAGAATAGCCCATGCTTATTTGGAAGGCAGGATGTTTGGTATGAATGCAAATTCATCGACTGAGCACCTGTACTTTTCACTTTTGTTTTTTATTTTTATTTATATATTATTTATTGTGATAAAAAATGTCAAAGTAAAGCAAGCAACCAATGTCAAAACACATTCAAACTACTTTTTGATTACAAAAGTTTATTTTCACAAATAATAGTGTTTGACTTAGACTAATTTGGGGAATTTTAGACTGTCCAGAAAATATTTTTCTATACTACAAAATCCATAAAACAGACCAGGAAGACGCAACCCCTGCACTGCTCTAGTCTCGACAACATGAACTTCTACCTACAGTTGAACTCACTATCCACGGTGTCGTTTGCAAACATACCTCCAGTTCATATTTTAAGTAGCGCAGGGAAGCTTTCTGATTTGTCAACGAGAAGGCCCTAGAACGCTTGTAATTTTTTTATGTAACATTCCTCTCTGCTGGTGAAAATGATGTCTATAATCCCCCAAAATACTCGTAGACTTTAACATATATCATACTAAATACATATTGTTAGCAATAATTAAACATTTGGTGTACAATTAACGGATTATAAATGGAATATCGTCTATACCGTTCCGCCCTATAGTCACCCCATGTGACATCGGAGGGATACCCTATGTTCGTCTGGGGAAGTAGTCCCGGTCAGTTGGGGGGGTTATCTTTCGCCAGAGCTCGGCTGGTGGGCGCATTGGTCCCTGCAACGTTCACCCGGTAGGTGAGTCACTGCGTCCTCATCTGTAAATGATCAACTTTACATTTATCATTAGATGGACAATTATTGCTAAATAATATTAACATAGCTGTCTTGAGTTAATTACATTGTTCTATACATTTTGGATATAGAACGGTTGTAATAGACTTTTAACTATTGAATGTTACTTTACTTCCAGAACGTTTTGAATCAAATTGTTATGGTGTAATATGGGGTATTTATTTTTATATTTCAGTCTGAATACAATTAAAAGTAATGACAACTACTTATACCTGTGTTCCAAATTTTTACAGTGAAATAATTGTGTTTGTTTCATGCAAATGCATGTTCTCCATTGATGAAGTATAATTTAAATTGTGGGATACCTACATGACTGAAACTGAGCAATATTAAGCAAAACAATTTGGTTATTGACATAATATAATTGTAAGTCGCTCTGGATAAGAGTGTCTGCTAAATGACTCAAAATGAAATAATGCATTTCTATTTGATATGCACTGACACCTCCTGTCATCCTCAATGTTTCTCCTCTACTATAGCAAAAAAAAAAAAGAAGATTAATCTATACTTACTGTAAGTCAAAGAGCCTGGAACAATTTGCTTTCTACTATTTTAATGACATTGTATTCAGAAGCTTATCTTTTGATACGATGTGCTAATAAACCACTGTTCAGTTTCACTAGAGCTGTAGGTGGCATAGCCCTACCACTCGGTTTGCATTACTAAACCACTATTAAGCTCCTGGAATCATAGCTCTATAATTCAATATCCTCATAGAGTAAAAAATAAAATCCTATAGAATGAAACCCACTTGGATGTTGTTTTTTCTCTCTCTCCAAACGTGTGAATGAATCTATGTCTCCCTGAAAGTCTGCTCACGCCAGTGACTGTGTCACCCCAGATAATGTAGCTCTTCTTATAGGCAAACAGTCTGCTATGGTTTTATCTGCGAGGAAAGGGAGTAGCACTTTAGCAGTTGATAGCTGGACTGGTGTCATGGTACATGTCAGGTTCTCTATGATAGATGGGATTGTGTCACGGTACATGTCAGGTTCTCTATGATAGATGGGATTGTGTCACGGTACATGTCAGG
>NW_019954023.1:0-1985 GCF_002910315.2 Salvelinus sp. IW2-2015
TGGAAGACACTGGGGATGGATGGATGGATGAAGGAAGACAGGCAGGCAGAGGATGAGTACCAGTGAGAGTAGAGTAGAGCTCTGTTTTCATCAGGTAGGAAATAGCATTGAGCTGACTAAAGACAGTCAGCTAGCTCATATCTCTCCAGTAATCATTTATAAAACATCCCATCACAAAACGCCTTCGTCAGATTTCTTCTGGATTTAGGGTTAAGATTGTACATGGCACGGGGGTACTCTTCTGCTAAGCTTCCGATTGAGGACATATTTAAGAATCAGCAACCAGGTTTCCATCCAACCTTTTTATGTGAGTAAAGTACATTTCTGATTAAAACATGTAATGACAGGCCTGATGGAAACACATTTTTCGGTAAACTTTCCAGATGTCGACAAAACAAAATACGCTAGATAAGGTGGGATCTTTTTGTGTCAGTAAAATGAAACGCTTTTATGTGCAAATGATTGATTATAATAACCATCATACAGAAGTAAATTTGGAGTCACTTATGACATGTTGAGTGGTCCTCCTGCCTAGACTTGGACACCGTACTGTAACGATCTTTGTTGGGAGAAAGAGAGGAGGACCAAAGCGCAGCGTGGTAAGTGTTCATGATGAATCTTTAATGGAACAAACTGAACACTGAGATACAAAACAATAAAGTGAACGAACGAAAACCGAAACAGTTCCGTGTGGAACACACAGACACGGAAGACAACCACCCACAAAACACAATAGAGAACAGGCTCCCTAAATATGGTTCCCAATCAGAGACAATGACTAACACCTGCCTCTGATTGAGAACCATATCAGGCCAAACGAAAAACCCAACATAGAAACACAAACATAGATAACCCACCCAACTCACGCCCTGACCATAAAACAAAGAAAATACAAAAGAACTAAGGTCAGAACGTGACACGTCTATTACGCTACAGATGAATGGATGATGAACGTCACAGAGGGGTGAAAGTTCACGGTGATGAGCTTGATTCTCCTTTCCAATAAATATCCAGGGGTCTTATTCGGGAGACATGATAATTGATGCTTGGCTGCCGTTTTGACAAATAAAAATAATTCTTTGTCAGTAATAATCTCATGGTGTAGGCTATACGTGCGCTCTAGCCAACAGCGCGCAGATAGTTCTGCTGACTAGAGGGAGAGAAAACTATCAATAGATTTGAAAATGAATTTACCTGCAATTTTTGTATTTTTTTAAACGCACTACGTCAGGGGTGTCAAAGTCAAATGGACGGAGGGCCAAATAAAAAATTTAGCTACAAGCCGAGGGCCGGACTGTTCGAATGTTCATTGAACATTTTTTAAATGACGCATATAGTCTAGTGAACCTAATTGAACCTACTGAAAACCTAACAAATATATTCCAATATGATCAGATAAATAAAGCAATATTTTCTTATGGCTCTGTCAGTAATCTTTAATTTTCAACAGACACAAAAGACAAATTTCCTTTATATAAAAATCCCCATAACATGAACATTAAATGAAAGAAACCGGTATTCAAGGCACCATCAGTAGCCTATATTTTCTATTTTAGCAAAAGTGGGCTAAATTTACTTCAAAGAAAAAAACAATAATAGCAATTTTCTATCATCCACTCAACTGAAATATTTTTAAAATATAATTGGATTGAAATACAATAAAATAAAGTGCAAACATCTATTAATCAAAAACAACACTTTGTTTAAGGAGAAGTAACATGCAGTGAAAACAAATATTAAACTTTAACTTTTAAACTTGAACTGAGTAAAAACTCTAAATATGTGATTGCACAGTAATGTTCACTTGTTTGAGGTTGAGGGTGATACTTGGTGGTGTCCCATCTTTTCCACAAGTTCATCAATGTTCGGGGTAAGGCTCTGAGCTGAGGAAATCCTCAGAATTGAGTGGAGGTGTTCAGCAGTAAGTCGACTTCTGTGTGATGTTTTGTTCAGGTTCATCAAAGAAAACAGTTGTTCACACAGGT
>NW_019954024.1:0-1985 GCF_002910315.2 Salvelinus sp. IW2-2015
AGAGGAACTAATGAGTGTCAGGCTGATCTAAAGGTCTGTGTATTAAATGATAAGTCATCATCAGCCACACTGCTCACCTCATACTGTACCAGCCTAATCCTCTACCTACAGCCACACACACACACGTAAACATACTGTACATGCACATTTATGTGCAAACACACACGTACACACAAACGCATGCGCGCAGCCAGACATACGCACGCACCCAGGCATGGACGCACAGGGATTACTCGTTGTCAACGGGGAGGAGAGAATAATCGCTCTTCACAGAAAACGTGAAATTAGACATGAAGTGCGGGCTTAGCTGTCTAGATTTCCCCTGAACTACAAGAGGAGAGGAGAGTAGGAGCGGAGGGATGCATTTGGAGGGGTAACCTAACGCTACCGAGACGACTGGGTTCACAGCCCTTGTCTCTCCTCAGGGAGCTGTCGCCTCACTGCGCCTCACCATGACAGCCAAGTGATAGTCCCTCTCTCTCTCTTCTATCTAAGCGATGGCCGTGCTAATTGTAGTTGGGTCTGGGAGCGGACGGCCGGGCGGTGTGTCTGCGGGTCACAGGCTCCAGAGTCGCCTGGGCGGGCGGATGACAGGTCCTACATTCCTCACACACTAATGAGTGTGAGGGTAGACGGATAGAGCCAAAACGGAGAGGGAGAGAGACACAGAGACCTAGAGTTTAGGGGAAATGGTAGAGAGTGACTGGAAGATTCAGAAGAGAAAGCCCTTTGGCCACATGTTAAGCTGTTGGTTTCTCTCTCTCTCACACACACACACAACACAACACAACACAACATACTTTACCTCCTGGGCCCTGCTCCCAATCTTCCCACCAGAGACTCTTTTTGACTCTACCATACAGCCATATGACTGGGAGAGAGAGAGAGAGAGGTAAAACTGTGGCCACTCTCTCTGGCCTAGGTTGTTGTTCTGGGAGCTAGCTATGTGGTAAGTATGGGAGCGGGTTAGGCTACACTCCACTCCAGTTCAATAGGCTGTTGGCTGGGGTGAGCCTTTGTTTACGCCTGTTTTTATTCTGTAGTATTTATAAAGGTATGAAGCAGTCTAAGGCAGATGTATTATACAGCAGCCATGGAGATTGCTGTAGTAATTGGTTGGGGTCCTACTTTTGCTTAAACCGTGGTTTAAACGATTGGTCTAAAATGGCTAGTTGCTAGCTTTTTTTCCCCCATAGGCCAACCTGGCACAATAAGCCACAATGTGGAAGACGGTCAGCTGAGCAGTCTCAGCCAAATAAAATTGTGCATGTAGATGGAGGTGATCCAACACTTTTTCGCTAAAGAATCCTTACCCAGAAGTCCACTGGCACATTGATACTCAAAGGACAAATGGGGTCATCATTTTCCCTTTGACACGTGGACCTCGTTGTTGTATTGTGKTGAGAATGAAAGTGCAGTCATCGCCTTAAAAATGAAGATTAAGAATGAATTTAACAAGGATAATAAGGTACTAGGCCTATGACTTTCTTCAGCCATCTTCGAGAACACCCTGCTATGGCCTAATAATGGTTCAGAATATGAGGCTGCGTGKACGTGTACACTTGCCAATATGTAGGTTATGCCTACAACGTTTTACATGCGTTTTTATAATCATTATCTTAGCCTACCTTGTCACACGTGTAACAAAGTGTAAATTGACTGGTCTGGCTAGGTTCACCAAGTGTCCAGTAGAGGGCGCAGCTACTCCAGGAATCCACTGAGGTGCAGCCGAGCCTCATCCTGGCTTCACAATTTATGAAGCCGATGCAGTAGAAGACACTTAATCGGATCGTGCTTTCCTGGCAATTTTGTAAGACATTCAGATCAACAATAGAGGTATTGTCATGGACATGTTATTAGCTGTTAGGTTATCGTGTCCAAAGAATGGTGTTGATATAGGCATGCCTACTATAGGTTGAACGTTGCACGCATTTGCACCAGATAGTGTCCTCCTTGCTTTAACACCAGATAGTGTCCTCCTTGCT
>NW_019954025.1:0-1985 GCF_002910315.2 Salvelinus sp. IW2-2015
TTTGTAGGGATCCAGATTTTGCAGCTCTTTCAGAACATCAGCTGTCTGGATTTGGGTGAAGGAGAAGCGGGGGGGCTTGGGCAAGTTGCTGCAGGGGGTGCTGAGATGTTGGCCGGGGTAGGGGTAGCCAGGTGGAAAGCATGGCCAACCGTAGAAAAATGCTTATTGAAATGATCGATTATCATTGATTTATCGGTGGTGACAGTGTTTCCTATCCTCAGTGCAGTGGGCAGCTGGGAGGAGGTGCTCTTATTCTCCATGGACATGAATCCATAGAGAGCCTATTAAAAATGTGTTAGGGATAGGTGTCTCGTCAAAGGGACAGTTGCAAATCATGCAGCCCCGTGTGTCACGATTGCAGATTTTATAGAAACAACAAATGTCGGTACGTATGTGTCTTATATCGGCTGAAAGCTTAAGTCTTGTTAATATAACTGCACTATCCAATTTACAGTAGCTATTACTGCGAAAAAATGCCATGCTATTGTTTGAGAGCTCCTAACAACAAAATGTTTTTCACCATGATAGGTTTGATAAATTCACCTCTGAAGGTGAAATGTGTCCTTACATTCTGAAACATTGCTCTGATTTATCATCCAAAGGGTCCCAGAGATAACATGAAGTGTCGTTTTGTTAGATAAAATAATTTTTCATATCTTAAAAAAGGTCCATATAGCATGCCTGATCGATTTTGTATTTCCACTCATTCAATTTGCAAAGAAAGGAATCTGAAAATCTAACCCTAAACGTTGTTTCAACCAGGCAAATMACATTCGTATTTATTTCTCAGAGATCCTAGAACGTAACCAGATTTCACTATATCATTAGGAGTGTAGTATATCCTATAGGACACCAAATTTGGTCAGAGAGTGACGCCTTCATGGCACGCCAATGACACGGGCGGTCTTCACTTGAACGACTGTATCTTTGTCAAATAAGCACCAATTGGGGTCAAGCTAGCTAGATAGCCAATGAGCTGAGCATTACGGAAACCATGTTCTGTCGCAAAATGTTGCTGCTAACCTTGTAACCTCTAGACCCTGGGTCTCGACCCCGCCCTGTGCAACTGGGTCCTGGACTTTGACGGGCCGCCCCCAGGTGGTGAGGGTAGGAAACAACATCTCCACCACGCTGATCCTCAACACTGGGGCCCCACAAGGGTGCGTTCTCAGCCTTCACTCATGACTGCATGGCCATGCACGCCTCCAACCCAATCATCAAGTTTGCAGACGACACTACAGTGGTAGGCTTCATTACCAACAACGACGAGATGGCCTACAGGGAAGAGGTGAGGGTCCTCTGAGTGTGGTGTCAGGAAAATAACCTCACACTCAACGTCAACAAAATAAAGGAGATGATCGTGGACTTCAGGAAACAGCAGAGGGAGCACCCCCCTATCCACATCGACGGGACAGTAGTGGAGAAGGTGGAAAGTTAAGTGCCTCGGCCTCGGCATACACATCACGGCCTCGGCATACACATCACGGACAAACTGAAATGGTCCACCCACACAGACAGCGTGGTGAAAAAGGCGCAACAGCGCCTCTTCAACCTCAGGAGGCTGAAGAAATTTGGCTTGTCACCAAAAACACACAAACTTTTACAGATGCACAATAATCGAGAGCATCCTGTCGGGCTGTATCACCGCCTGGTACGGCAACTGCTCCGCCCACAACCGTAAAACTCTCCATAGGGTAGTGAGGTCTGCACAACGCATCACCGGGGGCAAACTACCTGCCCTCCAGGACACACCACCCGATGTCACAGGAGGGCCAAAAAGATCATCAAGGACAACAACCACCCGAGCCACTGCCTGTTCACCCCGCTATCATCCAGAAGGCGAGGTCAGTACAGGTGCATAAAAGCTGGGACCGAGAGACTAAAAAACAGCTTCTATCTCAAGGCCATCAGACTGTTAAACAGCCATCACTAACATTGAGTGGCTGCTGCCAACATACTGACTCAAATCTCTAGCCACTTTAATT
>NW_019954026.1:0-1985 GCF_002910315.2 Salvelinus sp. IW2-2015
AGCATTATACAGTGAGGATACTTCTTACTTAAGAACTGATGGATGGTTGATCCACAAATAGATATTCGCTGGATTCAGTGTTCTCCAGCAATTGAAGCTTCCCAGCCAGGCCAAATGCCCAAACGAAAGGAGATGTCAAAACACAACAAAGCCAAATATGGATATATCATTCCGGACCTTACAGGCCGTCGGTCGATAAGTCCAAAAAGAATCAAACAAACAAGCAAGCAAGCAAGCAAGCAATCTGTCTGGTGAGTATCAATTAGCCTATTTACAAAATTCAATTATCTGGCAACAGCTCTGGTGGATGTTGTTCCTTGAAGGAGACTCTGGAGCACTGCAGGGAGCACTGCAGGGAGCACTGCAGGGAGCACTGCAGGGAGCACTGCAGGGAGCACTGCAGGGAGCACTGCACTGACCTCACCAGCCTAACCATTTCTTTGTGGATTTTGATGTGTGCTTGGGGTTATTGTGTTGCTGGAAGATCCACTTGCGGCCAAGTTTCAGCCTCCTGGCAAAGGCAACCAGGTTTTTGGCTATAATGGCCTGGTACTGAGTTCATGATGTCGTTGATCTTAAGGGCCCCAGGACCAGTGGAAGAAAAATAGCCCCATGACATCAAAGATCCACTATTTAACAGTAGGTGTGGGGTTATTTTCTGCATATGCACCCTTATTCCGACACCAAACCCACAACTGGTGTGGTGTGGCCAAAGAGCTATATTTTCATGTCATCCAACAAATCTAAATCTAACTTTGCTAAATGACAATGGCATTTGGATTGGAACTATCGGTGCTATGGTCAGATGACATGAAAATAAAACATTCTCATAAAACATTTTTGAAAAAGGCTCAGTGCCATTATCCTCGCAATGTGAGTAATTGAAAGGAATTGAAAACAGAGGTGCCWATARTTTTGSYATCTATMTTTGGGAAYTGTTTTTATTACTTGTTAAACAAAATCTCCATCTGAGCAAYTGTATTAGTATAAAATAATATAATTTCCCCCCCCAAAAAGCATACAATATAGCTCAGTTTTGTATAATTTATTTTATACATTCTTTGCTCACCTGAATCAAGGGTGCAAATAATTTTGGACCTGACTRYATCTTACTTCCCTTGAGATATCCAAGGGGTCTGACCCATTGTACAGACCCCACTGCTTGTGTACATAGATGGCCATAAAGTGGCCCCTGAGTGTAAACAGGGACAATAAAGCCATTTTTTTGCATTACCTGTCCAATCAGAGATTGACAACATGGGTACTGTGACTGTTTAAGGCTAACTGGGCTGAGGAATAATTGACAACAGCAGACTCTTTGCTCTGTATGTCGGGATCCTTCTCTTATAACATCTATTGCCCAGTATTAGGACAGTTATATCTTATCCACCTTGTCCTCTTCATCACCGATTGACCCCCTCATCATCTAGAGCACAGGCCCAGGGGCCCGACCTCCAGGGGGSCCCCATTGATTTTGTTCTGYTTRATTCACCCAGATCGCATAAGAACAYGGYATAAGCCATGGCAAAATGTGTAGAATTGCAGGAAATTAGCTTKAAAACAAAAGGTCTCCCTCAGTCCCAAGGCAAAATGAGTACAATTGCTAGAAATTAAAACACCTAAATCTTCTCTCCGCCATCAAGATGGGGGCCTCTAAAATGTTTTTGCCCAGGGCCCCAGGTTTGGTTAGTCCGGCACGGTCATAATCCCCACCACGGTCATAATCCCCACCACCATCAAACTAATAACTCTTATGGGATGACTTCTACATTTGAAGAACCAACCACATCTGATGTGATCTTGCTCGAGGAATTTCAGTCATTCACTCAATGTTTCAACCAAATTGTTGCTTATTTCACATCATTGCCGCCATCTACTGCTCATAACAAAGAACTGTAGCCTACCTACATCACGCAAACCTTTCATATTTGTCAACATTACAGTCCCAGCAGATGGCTTATGACAAAGGCCTTAAGGCCGATATG
>NW_019954027.1:0-1983 GCF_002910315.2 Salvelinus sp. IW2-2015
TGCTCAGTTTGGTTGGATGGCCAGCTCTAGGCAGTCTGGGTAGTTCCATAATTTTTTCAATTTCCCCAATGATGGAGACCACTGTGCTCTTGGAAACTTTCAACACTCTAGAAATTGTTTTATAACCTTCCCCAGATATAAGAATTGTGATGAGGCAATCAGATCTACGGACAGTTCATTGGACATCATGGTATTGATTTTGCTTTGACATGCACTGTCAACTGGGACCTTAGAAACACACCTGTCTATCTAAATCATGTCCAAACAATTGAATAGGCAACAAGTGGACAATTTGTAGTGATCAAGAATGATCAAAGGAAATTTGATACACTCGATCTCAATTTGGAGTGTCATACAAAGGGCTGTTAATACTTATGTAAATTAGATAGACGCATTTCATTTTCAATAACATGTTTTCACTGTCATTATGGGTCATTGTGTGTAGAATTTTTTTWTTTTTTATTCAGGCTGTTAAAACAAAAATGTGGAATAAGTCAAGGGGTATGAATACTTTCTGAAGGCACTGTTTGTAAGAGGAAGAATGCTAAGTAAATGTGTTAAAAGTTGGAAATATTGATAAACCATCACTAAGATTAATTAAATAGAGCATTTGGAAGCAGCAAACAGTTTAAACTCTTAGACAACAGTCTACTCTACAGGGTGATAGTGTCAATTAACTTCTCATTATCAGTCACGGTGCGTTGGAAGGCTAGTGCGATAGCTACCTTGTTCATTTTCATACAGGTCCCAAAGTCTGCCAACTTCAAGTGGCCTGCTTTGTCTAGCAACATGTTATCAGGCTTCACGTCCCTGAAAGACATAAAAAGACACTTAAGGGATAATCAACAAGAGGCTATGCGTTCTCTGGATAATAATGAATGACGTGGGAGGTGTCTTCCACGACGCGCTAGAGGAGTGAAACTGACCATCAATGGAGTTGCATTAGTTTCCAGAGWACGCATAAAGCCCTAAGTTGATTATCCCTTTAATACCATGGCGATAATTTAACACATTTGACGGGAGAAATTTGTTCATTTGCCACTAGAAATGTGTCCAACATCCACTGAAGTAGCTAGCAAGTTTACAAGTGTGACAGTAGTTGCCTTGGTAAACAAACAAACAAACAGACTTGCTAGTTTAGCTAATCAAACCAGCAGTCCACCCTGCCATTATGGAAATTGAATTCAACAACGGCAATAATGTTTTCAATTCGAACAGCAGCTCAAACACAGAACATGTAAGAATTAACTATAGCCATTGAATTCTACCGTGCAAATATACCGTGCATTATAATGAAATAATGCATGCCCTAGAATGCCCTTCAAGCCAATCAGATGGAGTATTCAACGATGCCATTGTATAAAGTAATTTTTTAAATGGGTGGTTCGAGCCCTGAATGGTGATTGGCTGACAGCCGTGGTATATCAGACCGTATACCACGGGTATGTGACAAAGCATTTATTTTTACTGCTCTAATTACATTGGTAACCAGCTTACAATAGCAATAAGGCACCTCTGGGCGTTGTGGTACATGGCCAATATACCACGGCTAAGGTCTGTTGGCACTCCGCAACCCGTATTGCTTAAATAACAAACCAGCAATTCTTGAACCTAAAACATGATATTATACAAGCAAAGCATTCTCAAACCAACAGTACATTAAACAGGTGATTTAAGTCCCTGTCAAGGAAGCTTTAGAAGGGTGGAGAAAACGGCCACTACAGAAAAGAGGAAGTAGAGACACTAGAGCCACCTTTACAATAGAAGTGAAGAAGTCCAGTACCAGTAACAGCAACAGTAGTACCTGTGTATGAATCCCATGGCGTGGATCCCGTCCAGAGCCAGCACCACCTCGGCGGTGTAAAAGCGGGCCCACTTCTCAGGGACGTCATAGTTGCTCATCAAGTTGACCAGGTCTCCGCCGGGCATGTACTCCATCACCATGTAGAGGTAACGGTCGTCCTGGAACGCATAAAACAGCTG
>NW_019954028.1:0-1982 GCF_002910315.2 Salvelinus sp. IW2-2015
AAAGTACGGAGAGATCCTTGATGAAAACCATCTCCAGAGCGCTCAGGACCTCAGACTGGGCGAAGGTTTACCTTCCAACTGGACAACAACCCTAAGCTCACAGCCAAGACAATGTAGGAGTGGCTTCGGGACAAGTCTCTGAATGTCCTTGAGTGGCCCAGTCAGAGCCCGGACTTGAACCCGATCGAACATCTCTGGAGAGACCTGAAAATAGCTGTGCAGCAACGCTCCCCATCCAATCTAACAGAGCTTGAGAGGATCTGCAGTGAAGAGTGGGAGAAACTCCCCAAATACAGGTGTGCCAAGTTTGTAGCGTCATACCCAAGAAGACTCAAGGCTGTAATCGATGCCAAAGGTGCTACAACAAAGTACTTAGTAAAGGGTCTGAATACTTATGTAAATGTGATATTTCAATTTTTTTCTTATACATTTGCTAAAGTTTCTAAAAACCTGTTTTTGCTTTGTTATGGGGTATTGTGTGTATATTGATGAGGGGGACAAGGCTGTAAGGTAACAAAATGTGGAAATAGTCAAGGGGTCTGAATACTTTCCAAATGCACTGTAATTCATTCTAATGACTCTCTTCTTTCACAAAGCTGTTGGCATCCTCTCAATCCTATCCCCACCTCCCTTCCCACTGGGCACAGATGTCAATTCAACGTCTATTCCATGTTGGTTCAATATAATTACATTGAAATGACATGGAAACAATGTTGATTCAACCAGTGTGTGCCCAGTGGGTCGCTACATTAAGACTACATTACCCAGAAGTACCTGGTTGAGGATGTCTGTGATGGTGGATTGGAACCCACTGAGGTCCTTCTTGTGAGTCGGTGATCTCATCTCGTAGAACTCCTTGATCTGCAGCTCCAACTTGCTATTGGCTGCCTCTAGAGAGTGCACCTGTGTACACAGGGAGTGGAGGGAATCAGTTCAGTTCATGGGTCTATCCAAAATGGCACCCTATTCCCTATATAAAACACTACATTTGACCAGAGCCCTATGGGCCCTGTTGTGCACTACATAGGAAATAGGGTGCCATTTGGGGGCGCATCCCATCACGTTATGTGAATCAGCACACTCTCATTAGATAATCCCCAACATAATGGAATTTAAAATAAATGTTCAAATCCTGCTAAGTTATTGTCCTCATCAGTGGTGTAAAGCACTTAAGTAAAAATACTTTAAAGTACTACTTAAGTAGGTTTTTGGGGTATCTTTACTTTACTAGTCATATTTTTGACAACTGTTACTTTTACTCCAAGAAAATAGTGTACTTTTTACTCCATAGATTTTCCCTGGCACCCAAAAGTACTCATTACACTTTGAATGCTTAGCAGGAAAGGAAGATGGTCCAATTCACACTCTTATCAAGAGAACATCCCTGGTCATCCCTAGTACCTAGGATCTGGCTGACTCACTAAACCAACATGCTTTGTTTGTAAATGATGTCTGAGTGCCCCTGGCTTTCTGTACAAGAAATGTAAATAAATAATTGATTAATAATGATTGATAATGATTTCCACTTTTACTTTTACTTTTGATACTGAAGTATATTTTAGCAATTACATGTTTTGATACTAAAACCAAAGACTTTTAGACTTTTACTGAAGTAGTATTTTACTGCGTGACTTTCACTTTTACTTGAGTAATTTTCTATTAAGGTATCCTTATGACAATTTGGTATTTTTTCCACCACTGGTCCTCATTATGTATTTAGGAACGTGCGTTTATACGTGCGCTTGACTTTCGATTTCCACGCACATAATCTGGGCTGTGCGTAATATCRCGGAGCGCACCTAATCTCCAGACACATCTCCATCACTCTGCCTTACCTTTTCCAGGTAGGTGGCCAAACGATCGTTCAGATTCTGCATGGTATGCTTCTCGTTGGCACCGATAGTGATCTGGCCCGTCCATAGAGAAAGTGGACTGAGAGATACGGGTGCCGTATCCCCCGGCACCTCCATATACACTCGGCG
>NW_019954029.1:0-1982 GCF_002910315.2 Salvelinus sp. IW2-2015
GTAGCAATTCATTTTGCACTGCGGGAGCCCCCATCCACAAAGTATCAAAATACAGATAGGTGTTGGTAAAGGTATATTGTCCTGCTAATAGCCCACAACGGGCTATTATAATACTGTACATGGTGTCCAGGTCAGGATAACCACAACATTTCTTTATTAAAAGACTAATCAGAGAGAATGTTGTTACTTATTTATTTTGATCCAAAGCCATGAATGAGTGAGTCACTCAGCTTTATGTAGTTGCTGCTATATGACTGTGTCATCAACTTGATAATATATAACGATATTTGAGGTTCTCAATAAGGGCCAAAACATGAATTTCTGTTTTTAGAGGGAGAGAAACGCTGGGCCAATTGTGCGCAGCCCATAAAGGCCAAAATATATTCCTACTAATAGCCATAATGGCGCTGTACAACGTGACCGTGTGTTTGAAAGAGTATTTTCCAGTAAGCAACAATTTGTTTACCTTCATTAGACAACTTCGTTCCAATAATTCTGTAATTCACTGATATTTATTCACATAGTCATTTGTAATGGATCCATAACTACATAAACATCGGCATTATGAAAGAGTATTTTTATAATTATTTTATTAACGATAGCATAAAGATGTTGATGAAGAAATACTGTACTGCTGTTTTGAGTTAGAAATGTAACACTTCAGAGTACTTAAGCATCGAATACATTGCAGGTAGGGGGATGTTCACACCTACAGTAGCCAGGCTATAAAGAGTCTATTGTCCTGCTAATCGGACTACAAGTGTTTGAAAACCTTTTTTCAAAATGCCACTAGCTGTCCATCACTACTGTAAATAAAAACACAGCATCTTGTTTACATTCTTTATTGTAACCACAAGATCACAAATAATTTGTATTTACCTTTCCAATTACTTTTAGGGTTTGGGATTAATTTGAATAATATTATGGTGTTTCTACTCCAAGGAAAACAAAAAACCCTCTGGGTTTCCGTTAGGAAGTGAGGGAAAATATGGAGCTGTACAACGTGACGGTCGGGAGTACAGAACTGGGCTATTTAGCGAAAGAATCCAGTGACCTGCTGGAGACCGGGGTTCAATTCCCCGACGGGGAGGAAGGAGTAGGCTATCCTTGTAAACAAGAATTTGTTCTTAATTAACTGACTTGCCTAGTTAAATAAAGGTTACACTAAGAGCATAACATTTCTACACCCTAATATTAAAATTCTAGTCTAACCAATACCCAAACGGAGATTAAGTGAAAATAAAAATCTCATTGATTTATCAAGACCAGTCCCCATGCTTGTCATAGGGCAGTGCAAAACGGTGCTAAAATAGTTGTAGGCTATTGCTTCTAACTTCAATATGCTCTTTAAACAAATAAGACCTACACCACTTTCAACAGCACATTACTCAACACTAGTGAGACTCATGTCTTCTACGGTAGGCCTACAGTATATCGAAAAATATGACGTGACTCTCCGCCAATAACTACAAAGAGGATATTTCTGCAATTCAGTGATATTTATTCCCATAGTAATTCGTTATGGATCCATAACTAAATAAACATCAGCATTTTTAGAGTATTTTTATCATTATTTTATTAAATTAATGAAAGCATAAAGATGCCATTGAGTTTGAACGTGCAGACTAGCACTAAGAACAGAACAGCGGAAACGTTTCCCTAGTCAGCGCCATTATTAGCTCAATGCCCCTTAAATATTTTGGAGATGATTTCATTTTCAAATAATGGAAAATAACTGAGAAAAAGGCCATTCTTAAACATGGGGCGAGACATTGTTACTAATTTGTAAATAAAGCCAGTTTGTTATTTCTAATTATTTATTTCTGTTTTTAAAGGGAGAAAAACCAAAAACCTACAGTCCTACAGTTCGGCACGGTTATTGAACCAGCATCTGTAGCAAAACAGCTTGCACTGCTATGCAGTGTCTTGACTGTTGTGCCACTCAGGCACTGTACAACGTGACCGGTCGGGAGTGGCCTACA
>NW_019954030.1:0-1980 GCF_002910315.2 Salvelinus sp. IW2-2015
CTCAAAAGAGACGCAGCAGCCTTAAACATTTTGGACTAAGTTATGTAAAAATAAAACAACTATGCCCTGGCAAATGCAACAAAACACTATAAAGATGCCTTGTTGTAGTAAAAAAAATGACAGAAAATGGCTAAAACAGGGGAGAATAACGTTTTTTTCCAGGGATGCAAACTAGTCACCTTTCGGCGAAATTCGCCGTTTTGAATCCAAAATAGGTGACCTACGTGATTCGTCTAGATCCGATGAGAAAAGGTGGGGGGGGCTTTGGATGACTGCTGGCTGTATGCGAACGAGTGATGCGTGTTTGGAGCAATACTGGCTGCACTGTATACAAGGCTCAGCCAATCGTTCACATAACAACAGAATGCAGCACGCGACGGTAGAGAGAAAATACAACAACAGCGCGCGCTCTGGAAAGAGAGTGGAAGGCAGGTTGCAAGTTAATTTACAGCAGCGCGTCCCCTGAACGATAACGAGAGGTAGGTGAGAAGCCTGACCACGGAGACGGGGGTGAGAAGGTGATGAAGTGTACTTCATGAGCTGGAACCGAAAAACAACTGGTATTTGGAAAGTTTGAGGTGAGGGAGGAAGTGTGGTGAAACAAATATTTTAAGTATCTTGCTAACGTTAGCTGGATCGAATTACCCGTTAGCTAGCCAGGGAAATGTTGAGTAACATTAGCCAACTTAACTGATCAAATAATTGAGTTTATGGTGTGAAAATTAACTGGCTAATGAAGTCAGACAGCTACAACATCAGATGAGCTAACGTTTGTAACCTAACCAATTCGCTATAGTATTAACTGGTAACGTTAAAGCAGTTAAGTGGAGCTGGGCCTGATTTAGCTGGATGTCACTATAGCGGTGAAAGGAACACCACACACTTTCCCTCTTTCTCACTTTTTCAATACAGCGCCAGTGGATAAAAAAGGGTATGCCAGGTGTACTCTGCCTGAAAGAGATCAATTATGCCAAAAAAAGGCATCATGCTCTGCTGGCACATTGAAGAACAGATGTCCACAGGCAGAAAGTGTACAATGTAATAATGTGCAGTGTAGTCAAAATATATTGCTTTTGTTGTGTTGAATTTAACAGTAACACGTGTGTGAGTGAGGGGGTATTATTTAATTTTTTACTCAGTGGACGTTATTTTTGCACACATGTAGCCTTGTGCACTTGACTGATATCTACTATAGTGGCCGCTATAATAGAGCAAAAATATAATGCCTGTTTGTTTCTTTCTATTTGTACTAAATATGTATTTTTCCCAAGTGCAATATTTAGATGTGTGTGGTCACAAGCATTCTATTATAAAGGCTGTCATGGCTAACTGCAATATTAGTGTATTGTTTTTTTCTCAAGACTCGAGTGTCATTTGCAATAAAGTCTAGGCAACAAATAACATTGGATTTCTTGCTTTACATTTTTTAGCTGTGAGTTAGGTTCACTTTAACCACTTTTTATTTTGCACACAGAGACTGATCATGTAGATCATATTATTTGTTTAATTAGTTAAAACCTGCATTTGCCCCGAGCATTTTCTTTTGTTGCATGTTTCAGGGAGGGGGGGGGGAGGGGTGTCACCTTTTTGGGCCCTCACCAGTTTGCATCCCTGTTTTTTTCTTGACCATGTGGCTTGACTATGCTATGACCAGTGCATAGTTTTCCTGTTTAGGTCACTTATAATGTACACAATCTCTGTGATATACATTAACTCCCCAGAGAAACGGCTATCAATCAATGACAGTGCTTGCACTGTATGTTTGTTTAATAACAACTCCTCTCCTCCCTTATCCCCCTTTCCTCTCCTCCCTTATCACATCCCTCTCTCACAGAGATTTGAGGATCCTGACCCTTCAGTTCTTCCCTCCGTCTCCTCCTCTCCAGAGAAACTTCTCAACTTCACTTCATCTGTTTTCTCCAAATGGCTGGAGCTGGGGTGCTCGGCCCCGGTGGACACTTGTCCCTTCCCCACTCTGGC
>NW_019954031.1:0-1978 GCF_002910315.2 Salvelinus sp. IW2-2015
GATGAATTCTTGTGCTTTGAACTCATTGAGAAACGCTGATTGGCTAATGGCCAACAAGCTGCGTCAACCATACACTAAAAGTACAACTGTTATGCKTGTAAACAAATTATAGTGCTCATAAACCATTTTAGTTTTTTTCATTGCTAACAAGCATCGGTCAATACTGAAGCCACTTTTTAAAAACTCTTCACAGTCTGCATTACCAACATGCATCTTGGCCAAACAGTTCATCTCACCTCCAAAACTCACTCAAACCACCAGAACAATTCATACATGTCTCAAAATAAGCTTGTTCGACCTTAACACTGGCAACAATTCTCACTCAGAAAACATACATTGTCACGCATAACACACTGACCTAAAAAACACTAACAGCGGGCATTACATAAATGATGAACTTTTCTCTTTGAAGTTTGAATGATTTTTCACATAAATCAGTATTTCATTATATAATAAGAATAACACCTTTTCACTTTATTGACTGTACTAAAGTATATGTAACAAGAATGAATCAAAAATGCAGCAATTTGCTTCAATAGCCTTTATTTTCTGTATCTTTGCATATAGAAATTTACTTGTGAAAATAAAAACAAATTCCTGAAATTTCAGGGCTGCAATAACAATTACAAAAATATAGTATAGTATAATCACTCATACTGTACAGTACTGTGAAAGTATCTTCTGGAATGTCTAATCCAACCCTTGCAGTCTTCAGGAGAAGTGTCTCCACACAATCTGTCGTTCTACCCATGAACAAGGCAGTTATTAACCCACTGTTCCTAGGCCGTCATTGAAAATAAGAATTTGTTCTTAACTGACTTGCCTAGTTAAATAAAGGTAAGGTAAAGAAGATGTGGTCATAAACCTTCCACCTCCACGCAGAGAAAAACTCCTCTATGGGGTTTAGGAAGGAGGAGTATGGAGGCAGAAATAGTACTGGCATCCTGGGATGTGCAGCAAACCAGTCTGACTGCAGCAGAGTGGTGGAATGCCACATTATCCCACACAACAACAAAGGTAGGGGAGTTTCTTGCCATTCTCTCCACCGCTGGCACAAGTTGATTATGCAGGTCATCCAGAAAATAAATTAGCCTCTCTGTATTGTAGGGGCCAATGAGTAGTTTGTGTAACAGCAAACCATCATTGGACAGTGCTGCACACATTGTGATGTTAGCTCCTCTCTGGCCTGGGACATCCACGGTTGCTCTCTGTCCAATCACATTTCTTCCCCTTTCTTCCCCTTCCCCTTTTGCCAGGTTGAAACCAGCTTCATACACAAAGATGAATGTATGTGCAGTTTGCCTGGCTTCCATCTCCATTACTCTCTAAAATACTGTAAAGTTTTACAGTACTTTACATTATGCTTAGTTGTGTATGTACCCTGTTTGGTTATTGAACAGACATCTTACCTGGACATATTGATACCGGAGTTCTTTCACACGTTCACCGTTTCTCTCAAAGGGTTCAGTGCTTCATCCTTATTTTATGATTCTCTTGGACTCTGGCAATTGTCGTTGTGCTGACCGTATTCACATTCCCAAAAGTGATATTGTCTGCCAGCACGCTGTCCCTAATGTCCCGTAGTTTTATTGCATTGTTGCCAATTACCATGTCAACAATGTCAATTTCCTGCGCAACTGATAATATTCTGCCTCTCCTTCCTGTGGGAGGCAACCTTTGGATCCTACTGAAAAACACAAAACAATCAATATATTTCAAAATGTCAGTACATGTAAAAATGTGAAYATACTGTATTGTACTGTAATATGTCGTTCAATTATCACTGAAGGATGCACATCTCACCTGTTGTTTTGCTGGAAAATTCGTACTATTGATGCAACTGTTGAACGCTGAAGATTTGCTTGCACCCTTAAACCGGCCTCTCTCAAAGAGAGACCATGGTTTACAACATGGTCAATAATTGTGGCCCTTATCTCATCAGAGACCACCGCTCTTGGTCTTCCTCTCCTTTGTCCTC
>NW_019954032.1:0-1978 GCF_002910315.2 Salvelinus sp. IW2-2015
CTTCCATAACTAACTAACACTTACGGACAGGAACAGACTCCATCGAAACGAAACGAACAACCGAACAGTCCCGTATGGTGGCAAGACATAACAACAGATACGGAAGACAATACCCACACACAAACGTGAGACACCCTACCTTAAATATGACTCTTAATTTCAGAGGAGAACGCAAAACCCTGCTCTAATTAAGAGCGCCATCAACCAGGCAACCAAAACCAACATAGAAACAACGATAACATAGACTGCCCACCCAAAACACATGCCCTGACTAAACAACTACAAAAACAACAATAAAACAGGTCAGGACGTTTTACAGTTTTCATTGGAAATGGTACAGCTGTGTGTTCATCCTCATAGCGTGAAAGTTAACATTAGTTTTCGAATGACATCCCCAGAGGTAAAATATATGTGAAAACAGTAGTGGTCCTAAAACGGAATCTTGAGGAACAGCCGCAATGTACAGTTGATTTATCAGAGGACAAACCACTTCACAAGAGACAAACTGATATCTTTCTGACATGGTCAAGATATTAAACCAGGCAGAACGTTGTCGTGTAGACCATTTGGGTTTCCAATCTCTCCAAAAGAATGGTGGTGATCGATGATATCAAAGGTCTAGGAGCACGAGGAAACAGATGCAGGGCCTCGGTCCTGACGCCATCTAAAAGGTAATTTACGTTACCACCTTCACAAGTGCAGTCTCAGTGCTATGATGGGGTCTAAAACCAGACTGAAGCATTTCGTATACATTGTTTGTCTTCAGGAAGGCAGTGTTGCTGTGTAACAGCTTTTTCATTTTTTTTTGAGAGGAATGGAAGATTCGATATAGGCCGATTTTTAGTTTTTTATATTTTCTGGGTCAAGGTTTGGCTTTTTCAAGAGAGGCTTTATTACTGCCACTTTTAGTGAGTTTGGAACACATCCGATGGATAGAGAGCCGTTTATTATGTTCAACATAGGAGGGCCAAGCACAGGATGCAGCTCTTTCAGTAGTTTAGTTGGAATGTGTCTGTACATAGCCGATCTGTAAATAGCACACCCAACTACCTCATCCCCATATTGTTTTTTATCTTCTTGCTCTTTTGCACACCAGTATCTCTACTTGCACATCATCATCTGCACATATATCACTCCAGTGTTAATGCTAAATTGTAATTATTTCGCCTCTATGGCCTATTTATTGCCTTACCTCCCTACTCTTCTACATTTTCACACACTGTACATAGATTTTTTCTATTGCGCTATTGAATGTACGTTTGTTTGTAACTCTGCTGTTTTTGTCGCACTGCTTAGCTTTATCTTGCCCAGGTCGCAGTTGTAAATGAGAACTTGTTCTCAACTGGCCTACCTTGTTAAATAATGGTGAAATAAAAATAAATGAAAAGGCACATGGGTGTATGTGAATGTAAAGTGATGTTTTAGGTTGGTAGTTGGATTAGTCAGTTGTACATGATGATGATGATGAATAGGTGGCAACGAAGTTGGAATGAGGCAGTCGTATCTAGAGCATTTTTTAAATGGAAATTTGGTTAAACAATTTTCCAAAATGTATTTGTGGTCAAACACGTTTTAAAGTGAGCAGAGGTTCGGGAGAGAAGTTCTTTCACAAATGTTATGCTTCTGCTCCCAGCCCCCTCTGGACCTCTCCCATTCCTCCACTCACATCAGCACCACCTGGTTGACATCCTGGGGAGAACCCTTTGATAGCTGCATGGGTCTGTCTTTGTGGGGGAGTAGGGCTGGGACATTCCAGTCACTTTCCACAAATGCCCAGGTTTTCCAGAAATCCCAGTTGGAGGATGCCATGAATATTCCAACCACGGTTTTTGGAAAACCTGGGGATTTGGGGAAAGTTACTCTGATTTTTCAACCGCAGGGGTGAGAAAAACTGGAATCTGAGTTTGGTTCTGGAGGTGTGTTCTCTTTTTGAATGCCTGGGGCAATGCCTGGGGCAAGTGTGTTTAGGACTCTTGTC
>NW_019954033.1:0-1978 GCF_002910315.2 Salvelinus sp. IW2-2015
CCCGAGCTTAACTGTGGCGAGGGTATACCTTTTGGCCTGCTTGCTGATTTGTGATTGGAGAGCGTTCTGTGCATCTTTTTTCCTCTTGCATTAAACTTGAATTGAGGTGAAACTGTTCACTGTTGTAAATCATGCAGGTTGACAATGTAAATATGCAGAAAAAGAAGAATGAATCACTGTACAAACTGGTTAAAAATGACTCATTTCGTACTTATATACCATATTGTTAAATAAACTGTGTGCAAACAGACAACAATGGTTTTTGTATATTTTACATGTATTGTGTGCATGGCGATGGTGCAACTTCCTGTACTTCAGCATCATGTAATAGTTTACCAAAAGATGACTTGATTACTTACAGCAAAACGTGCCATATTGGTGGTTGCAGACATACTGTAAAATAATTGATTGCTGCACAGTTAACCCATAACAGTATACACAACAATGACCTTCAATCAAAGGTAAATATTGGGACGTTTGGAATTGACAACTTTAAACATGTATACCTTTTCCTGTCTTGTAGATTTGTCTTAATGCAAATGTAGCTTATGCTGGGAATGGGGTTTGTCATTTGCACCAAAGTCTTCTGTCTAATGCCCTTATTTTCATTTATTTCTCACATCTCTCTACGCAGGCAATATGTTAGTAGCTTGAATTACGTAATCTTTGTGCGACTGTAAGAGGTCCTACTTGTGCTTGCAGTTGTCGCACTTCTGTTTAGCGTGTGTTGAATAGGTCAAACGACCCCTTGCTCTGTCAAAGATGTCTCGGTGCCTAAAATTGTTCAAATTCGCTTTGGGTTCTTCTCAAAGGGCCAACTCCAGGCTCCTGTCTTCCGGACGAGGATTGGGTAGTAGGACTGTAGGACCATTCAGTGAAGGTAAGCCGCTCGCTAACGTTAGTTAGCTAGCTAAAGCACTGCCGTTATATGATTCAACTAACGTTAGCATGCTTAGCCTAACGTTATATTACACAAGATCACTCCCTGTCATATGCAACATGAACGTGTCGACGACTGTGGAATGCGGTGTTTATTGACAAATGTGTCTAACTAGCCATCCAACTATTTTTGTTTGAGCTAGCTAGCTTATTTTGATATTTGGCATCTGGTGAATGAATTAACGTTACAAATGTGACCGGACCATTGTATATACATATGGGGACAGTTGCATGTCTGCCCCGTACCGCAGCACAGACGACCAGTATCTTTACCAAGGATGTATCCTTGACCTAACCTACAACTTCATTGTAAACTTGCATTCATGTTGCATCAGATAAATCCAAGGCAAGGYCGTTCTAAAAGCGAACCATGACCACTGACACTCAATGCGTTTGAATATTCAATATGATGATTGCATGACCTCACCCCACCTATCCCCTCCTGTCAACAGATGCCCATGTCAGGCAGCAGCAGAAACAATGGTCCAGAAGCGGCATGTGGAACCCCAGCCACCCAGGCCTCGGTCTCACCCAGTGTTCCTACTACAGCACCAAGGAAGCTGAGAGAACTGAGAGAGTCCCTCTGGATACAGATAAGGTTCTAGAAGCTGAGAAAGCTCCTGCGACGGAGAAAGTTGAAGAAGTAAAGGAACAAAAAATGACGAGATCATCAGAAATGCAACAGGAACGAGCATAGTATCCCACTGTAATGATATACCAATTTATCCAAACACAAACCGTTAGATAATGCCAGCTCTTTGTGCTAAACTGGAAAATGCGAACCATCGCATAAACAAATGGAAAGGTGAACTGGAACATGACTGATGTTACAAATTCCAAACCAAAGCGAATACCTCAGTGCGAGATAGGGATCGGTAATTCATAAAAAGGAAGCACCTGAAGGACGGAAAAAAGAAACTCACCACCTGTGCAACACACGAGACAAAATATCATCTCGGAAAGGATCCGGTCCAGATGTACAATGTACTTCATAGGCCAGACATGGTGAATATGTTTTCATGAACACCTCAGATAACCT
>NW_019954034.1:0-1977 GCF_002910315.2 Salvelinus sp. IW2-2015
GGAGGCTTCGTGCCATGGATCATCACTGGAGGGAGGAGACGTATGGGCAGTCTGGTACGTTGAGCTGCCACAGGGCTCACCAGGCTGGGGAGACACACAGGAGGATTAATTCTAGGCGCAGGCACAGGACTCACCAGGCTGGAGAGACATACAGGAGGCCCTGTCCTAGGCAGAGGCACCGGATACACTGGGCCGTGGAGGCGCATTGGAGGTCTCGAGCTAGGAGCCTGCACAACACGTCCTGGCTGGATGGTTACTTTCGCCCTGCAGATGCGGGGCGCAGGTACAGGACGCACTGGGCTGTGCAGACGCACCGGAGACACAGTGCGCAGAGCCGGCGCAGGATATCCTGGGCCAAGGAGACGCACTGGAGGTCTGGAGAGCAGGGCTGGCACAGCCCTTCCTGGCTGGATGCTCACCCTAGCCCGGCAGATGCGGGGAGCTGGAATGTAGCGCACCGGGCTATGCACGCGCACTGGAGACACCGTGCGCTCCACCGCATAACACGGTGCCTGACCAGTACGACGCTCGCCACGGTAAGCACGGGGAGTTGGCTTAGGTCTCCAACCTGACTCAGCCACACTCCCCGTGTGCCCCACCCAACAATTTTTTGGGGGCTGCCTCTCGGGCTTCCTTGCCAGCCGTGTTCCCTCGTAACGATGCCGCTCTGCTTTCGTTGCTGCCTCCGCCTTCCTTAATGCTTCCACCTGTTCCCATGGAAAGCGATCCCTTCCGGACAGGATCTCCTCCCATGTCCAGAATCCCTTACCGTTCAGGATGTCCTCCCATGTCCATTCCTCCTTTCTACCACACTGCTTGGTCCGTTGGTGGTGGGAAGTTCTGTCACGGCCGTTAAAAGATGGACCAAGGTGCAGCGTGGTGAGCCTACATTTTCTTAATTGAATAAAAATGACGCCGAACAAAAACAACAAACACTACAAAAACAAACCGTGAGGCTACAGGCTATGTGCCCTAAACAAAAGTCAGCTTCCCACAAACACAGGTGGAAAAAATAGCTATCTAAGTATGGTTCCCAATCAGAGACAATGATAGACAGCTGTCCATAATTGAGAACCATACCCGGCCAAAACATAGAATAGAAAATCATAGAAACACAAAACATAGAATGCCCATCCCAACTCACGCCCTTACCAAACCAAAATAGAGACATAAAAAGGATCTCTAAGGTCAGGGCGTGACATGGTGACTTATCAATATTGATGAATAACAATAGTTTTTCCACCTCTCCCACACTAACTGCAATAAATTCAAAACAGCAATTCGTCTCTTTCATTATTAGATCTTTTATACAAAAATACGATAGTTCACTGTTCAATGTTGTCATTTCACTTTAGAGTTTTTCCACTTTACTAGTGAAATAGTCATTGAAATTACTGGCAATATCAAAAGGTTTTGTTATAAATGACCATTAACTTCAATGAACGATGGAGATGAATTGGGGTTTCTGGCCAAGATATAATTTAAGGTACTCTAAAGCTTTTTTCCATTGTATTTTGTCATTTATCTTGGTTTGGTAATATAATTTCTTCTTCTTTTTGTTAAGTTTAGTCACAAAATAGAGATGGTTAACTACAATACCCATCTATCTCTACTGACCTGGATAACATCGTGAGCCTGACGGATAATTATGTAAAGTGCTAATTGAGTCATCGATACCTTCCTGTAGCAATCACAAAGCAGCTCGACATGGCTAATAAAGAAGCATAATAATGGGATTTTTTTTTTTTTTACAAACAGGATGGTATTCTAAAACTGGGAACAATAGCAGCCATTCTCCTCTTTCCAGATTAACATTTCCAACTGAATTAAGCAAACAAACAAAACAATAAAACAACAGAACATAGAAAGACTCGACTATAAATAAATGGGGGAGCAACTTTTAAGAGCATTAGTGGCACATTTCCGGAATGCTGCCCTGCAGAATTGGTTTTGATCAAACTCACTGACCGTGATGGG
>NW_019954035.1:0-1976 GCF_002910315.2 Salvelinus sp. IW2-2015
GCTAACAACTGACTCCAATCTCCGAAAAGACCAAACGTACCATTCTGGAGGATGTGAAGATGACTCCTGCTGCAGGACTGTGCTTTGTGTTGGCTAGGTTCCTCTMRAACGCCTGGAGTTGGCCGTTAAATCGCTGGACGTTTCTCAAAGAGCGATACATTGCGCTAACTCAGCTGTCACTTCAGACCAGGGCGGAACTAAAATGAACCAACCACAAGCCTGTGTTAGGGGGCGGAAACATATATTTGCAACATTTCTTGGGGGGGATCATTTAAAGCAGCACACCGAATCAAAAGCAGTATAAAATATTATACTACATTTGACTGTCGTCGTGCCGTTGAAACAAGTGACGTTGTTTGATATTACAGTATTTGTCATTACATTTTAGGCCTTTTGGTTTGTCAAAACTAGTGTTGGGTAATTGCAAATGTGTAAACAATCATGTAGCCTGTATAGCCGCTAGTGGGCGCTATTTACATATCGTTTGACGGATCTTAACGTCAAAAAGACAGGTAAATAGCGGACACTAGCGGCTTTCCAGGCTAGAAATCATGCAATGTTGAGTCCTAAAATGCTATCTCTAATAACTGATAGGCACAGAGGGATACAAATGTAATTGTCTAAACTTGAATTTATCCTATGAGGATTTTTAGGCTAAGTTGTTTTAAGCCTTTGTGTGTTGTTTGTTGGTAAAAAGAGCTTGAGCGGAGTCCCCACATCAGTTTTTCGGAGTTGTCACAAGTCCTGATTTTACTTGGGCAGGAAAATAAAAGTAAGGCATGTGATCCATCAGAAATTGTGTAATGGAATTATAGACAACTTAAAATACTGTCAGTAAAAGTGTGCCTCACTTCTGTCATCATTAAGTGCTTTGAGACGCTCGTTAAGGATCATATCACCTCTACCTTACCTGACACCCTAGACCCACTTCAGTTTGCACACCGCCCCAATAGATCCACAGACGATGTATTCGCCATTGCATTGTACACTGCCCTATTCCATCTGGACAAGAGGAATACCTCTGTAAAAATGTTGTTCATTGACTACAGCTCAGCATTCAACACCATAGTACCCTCCAAGTTCATCATTAAGCTCGGGGCCCTGGGTCTGAACCCCGCCCTGTGCAACTGGGTCCTGGGCTTCCTGACGGGCCGCCCCCAGGTGGTGAAAGTAGGAAACAACACCTCCACTTCGCTGATCCTCAACACAGGGACCTCGCAAGGGTGCGTGCTCAGCCCTCTCCTGTACACCCTGTTCACCCATGACTGCATGGCCACGCACGCCTCCAACTCAATCATCAAGTTTGCAGACAACACAACAGTAGTAGGCCTGATTACCAACAATGACAAGACAGCCTACAGGGAGAAGGTGAGGGCCTTGGCGGAGTGGTGCCAGGAAAATAACCTCTCCCTCAACATCAACAAAATGAAGGAGCTGATCGTGGACTTCAGGAGACAGCAGAGGGAGCACCTCCCTATCCACATCGACTGGACCGCAGTGGAGAAGGTGAAAAGCTTCAAGAGGAACTTGACAATCTGAAATGGTCCACCTCAGGAGGCTGAAGAAATGAGTCTTGGCCCCTAAAGACCCTCACTTTTACAGATGCACAATTGAGAGCATCTTGTCGGGCTGTATCACCGCCTGGTACGGCAACTGCACCGCCCACAACCACAAGGCTCTCCAGAGGGTGGTGCGGTCTGCACAACGCATCACCGGGGGCAACTACCTGCCCTCCAGGACACCTACACCACCCGATGTCACAGGAAGGCCAAAAGGATCATCAAGCTGGGACCGAGAGACTGAAAAACAGCTTTTATCTCAAGGCCATCAGACTGTAAAAGAGCCATCACTAGCCGCCTACCACCCGGTTACTCAACCCTGCACCTTAGAGGCTGCTGCTCTATGTTCAGTTGAAGTCGGAAGTTTACATAGACTTAGGTTGGAGTCATTAAAACTCGTTTTTCAACCACTCCACA
>NW_019954036.1:0-1976 GCF_002910315.2 Salvelinus sp. IW2-2015
GTAGGACAAAGCGAGAATATGCCAAAGAGAGCAACAATTTTACTAGCTTACATCTCACTCTGGTACATCATACAAGTTCGATGGTCTAAATCGTAACTCACCTTACACATAGCCAAAATGACACAAAGCCAAATACATCATCAGTATACTAGAAGATGGTTGTGTGGACCTAACTATCCCATACCTGTAGGGCTGTCAGGCAGATGCCGTCGCGGACCAGTAGCTGTCCGTCCCAGAGGTACGCCCAGAGCAACGTGCCCTGGTCGGAGAGATACTGGGCACCTCACTTGGGGGGCCTCACTCGATCCAACACTGGCCCTCAGGGGACCTGTGGAGGATGCCTCCTGAACACTCACTGAGAGAGGAGAGCAACACTGCCATGTGATTGTCTCGAACTGTTTTGACTCAGCTTTCCCTGGGCTTAGTCGTTATCACTATCGGTGAGTGTGTCACATTACTCTCAAGACCTTGATGTTACACTACTTGAGGGCTTAGAGTTCGAAGCTTCTGGTTGAAATGCAACGAGTTCAGTTACTGGTGTGCGCAGATTTTTACTATAATTGATGATAATTAAAAGATGTCTGATAACAACATTTAGTGAAGGTAGGAAGCACGATTTCGCATATAAGCCCTCATTGACAACTTAGAAAACGTGCTTTGAAAGTCTCATATTACTGATGTAGTGACGTTGACCTCAGTCATTATATTATAATGTGGTGTAAATGGAAGATATGTTACATATTATCCTATAGAGGATGGTATATGCTGAGAGATCCTTGAATAAGTAGATCAAGACTGGTGTAAAAGATGAGAACAATCTAAGACAAAGTTAAGCAATGCATTGAAATGGCTGCTGGAGTAATGCTGCTCTCTAGTGGCCAAAAGTTTGAACTGCACAATGGTCTAGTGTGCTGTATTTGACACCTCACCAAGTTGCCAACACTTTGAGATTGTTACGTTTTTAGGTTATCATCATTAAGATATGCAGGTCTGAGTGTGCGAGTTCGTACAAAACATGAAGGTGAGCAACATTACATTTGAAAGGTATTGTCAATGTGYGTGAAGAACTGGTTTGTATGCAGGTGAATTAAGGCACAGGAAACATCATAGCAGAAGAACCTGTGGTGGATCAGCCACACTGACCTGTCCTTGTTGGGACACACCCCACAGGAAGTGATATCGCCCAGGTTGGTCACTCATCTCCCAGCCTCCACAGCTAATGTCACTGAGGGGGAGAGGGGGCTGCTTGGGGTGGTCCAAGGGGATCTGAGGGGGTACAGTCAGGAGAGGAACTGTTAAAACGAGAGTATATTCACTGGAGTTATTGTAATACCTACAGGAGTGCATGTAGCCTTCAGTGGGCATCTCCTAGCCTGGTCCTAGAACGGTTTGTGCTGTCTTCACAAATTCTATGGTCATTGTCACGCGTGTGTTGGCAAGACAAATAGACCAGGCTCGGAAAAAGATCTCACACAGAAACTAATGGTGGACGACATTTGCTCACAATTAGGTGAAGAGGACCAAATCAAGTCATGTTGTGGGCCAACATACTGTACCTTGGTCCAAGAGCCTCTGGCTTTGTATATCCTGTCTCTAATCCATCGCCTGCGACAAACACATGAGTTCCACTTCTTCTCTCTGGAGAAGTTAGCAGGAAAGTCCACTGCATACTCCCAGCCCTAAACACACAGATGCACGCACACACAATTAAGCTGATAAGTGAAAGAGTTCAGAGGTCAGCAGTTGGCCCGTCTCAATCAACAGYACTGTGTTTTAATGAATCCAAGGCTTTAGAGTGCACTACTTTTGAGTAGGMGCTATAGGGCTCTGATCAAAAGTAGTGCACTAGGGAATAGGGTATCGTTTGAGATGCACTCCATAGTGTTATTGAGCACCTGAAAGCCTGCTACCCCAGACTTGTTGCGCAATAGTTCGCGTTCCAACTTCCAGTCTCTCACCCCAGTTTCAGTGGGGTC
>NW_019954037.1:0-1976 GCF_002910315.2 Salvelinus sp. IW2-2015
ATATATATATATATATATATATATATATATGGGAGAGATTGAGGTTAGAGGAAGGACAGGAGAAAAAACAAACAAAATATGACTATTGTAAAATAGACTGTTCCCGCTAAAGTCTATATGGTATGAGCTGGAAGTAGAAGCCTAACCATTGTTGTTCACTAGTTACTCCAATTTTTATGAAACAAAAAATACGTTTTTACAATTACGGTTACTGTAAATGTAAATAAGGAAAATATATATTTTGAAAGATATATGTATTTATGCATGTATGTATTTCCAGTACCAGTCATGTCTGGACATACCTATTCATTCCTGTGTTTTTCTTAATTTTTACTATTTTCTACATTGTAGATTAAAAATGAAGACATCAAAACTCTGAAATAACACATTTTCTGAATTGTTTGACGTTCACGTCTTGAAGTAATGACGGACTGTCGTTTCCCTTTGCTTATTTGAGCTGTTCTTGCCATAATATGGACTTGGTCTTTTACCAAATAGGGCTATCTTCTGTATACCACCCCTACTGTGCCTTATCACATCACAACTGATTGGCTCAAACATATTAAGAAGGAAAGAAATTCCACAAATAACTTTTAACAAGGCACACCTGTTAATTGAAATGCATTCCAGGTGACTACCTCATGAAGCTGGTTGAGAGAATGCCAAGAGTGTGTAACGCTGTCATCAAGGCCGGTGGCTACTTTGAAGAATCTAAAATGTAAAATATATTATGATATATGTAACACTTTTTTGGTTACTACATGATTCCATATGTGTTATTTCATAGTTTTGATGTCTTCACTATTATTCTACAATGTAGAAAATAGTAAACATAAAGAAAAACCCTTGAATGCATAGGTGTGGGGGATTGGAAGTGATGCAGACAATTACATTGATGGAAGCTACAACCTATCTGCTATATTAAAGCTGATTTACCCCTAAAAGCAAAAAAACAAACAAAATAAATGTGTATTTACACAGGTGAACCTTGTGCTGTGGACAATAAAAGGCTACTCTAAAATGTGAAGTTTTGTCACGTAACACAATGCCACAGATGTCTCAAGTTTTGAGAGTGTGCAATTTGCATGCCAACTGCAGGAATATCCACCAGAGCTGTTGCCAGAGAAATTAATATTAATTTCTTTACCATAACACCGTCTCCAATGTCGTTTTAGAGAATTTGGCCGTACGTCCAACCGGCCTCACAACCGCAGACCACGTGTAATCACGCCAGCCCAGGACCTCCACATCTGGCTTCTTTACCAGTGGGATCGTCTGAGACCAGCCACCCGGACAGCTGATGAACTGAGGAATATTTCTGTCTGTAATTAAACACTTTTGTGGGGAACAAACTCATTCTGATTGGCCGGGCTTGTCTCCCCACCCATGGCTGCCCAGTCATGGGAAATCCATAGATTTATTTCAATTGACTGATTTGTTTAAATTGTTGCGTGTTAGGTTAATATTTTTGTTCAGTATGCAGCTGGATATGTGATTCCCATCTTCTTCCATTTCATTTTTATTTTTATTTTTATTCATTAGAGAATAACCAGCCGTGTTCAATTTTCTTACATTCTGAATGTATTATGTTGTGGACAGAGTCAACTGCCTGTTCTTCCCTTGCTCTGTTGTGTAGTCATCTGTTGCTACCAGCAGGTGGCGGTATGTCTCAGTGAATGGCCTTACAGGTGTTTTTAGGGAGCTTCCACATTGCGTAGATACGCCACAACTACCTGGTACCAAATGAATCTCTGAAAACCCATCAGTGCTTGTCTTTGTTGTTTTACAGTACAGGTTACAGTCATGGATGTGTTTTATATTGAAGAATCATTTGTCTGTGTATTCGGTATATGCAGTGGTTTTATATAATGGATCTCAACGTTGTACTTTCATACTTTTCACATAAATAATGTTAATGTCAGAGCTGATTATTTGAGGTCAGCTGGTGTGTGGGGGGGGGGGGTAGGAACTTCCCC
>NW_019954038.1:0-1975 GCF_002910315.2 Salvelinus sp. IW2-2015
ATGTGCACACCACTTGTGTGAGTTAGGTTTGTTTTGCTCTCCTACAGTTACTATCTCCCAGTCCTCAGCACTAGAATGTTCTATCTGTGATATATTAACAGTGTAGTGGCAATAGTAATACAAAAGGCATAACTAACACCACTGTCTGTGCTGAATGTTATACACATATATAATGTACTTACAGTGCATTCGGAAAGTATTCACACCCCTTGACTTTTTCCACATTTCCCCTCCTCATCAAACTACACACAATACACCATAATGACAATGCAAAAACAGGTTTTTAGACATTTTTGCAAATGTATTAAAAATAAAACACTGATATCATATTTACGTAATTATTCAGACCCTTTACTCAGTACTTTGTTGCAGCACTTTTGGCAGCGAGTACAGCCTCAAGTCTTCTTGAGTATGACGCTACAAGCTTGGCACACCTTTATTTGTGGAGTTCCTCCCATTCTTCTCTGCAGTTCCTCTCAAGCTGTCAGGTTGGATGTGGAGCGTTGCTGCACAGATATTTTCAGGCCTCTCCAGAGATGTTCGATCAGGTTCAAGTCCGGGTTCTGGCTGGGCCACTCAAGGACATTCAGAGACATGTCCCGAAGCCACTCCTGCGTTGTCTTGGCTGTGTGCTTAGGGTCGTTGTCCTTTTGGAAGGTGAACCTTCACCCCAGTCTGAAGTCCTGTGCGCTCTGGAGCAGGTTTTCATCAAGGATCTCTCTGTACTTTGCTCCGTTCATCTTTCCCTCAATTCTGACTAGTCTCCCAGTCCCTGCCGCTGAAAAACATCCCCACAGCATGATGCTGCCACCACCATGCTTCACCTTAGGTATGGTGCCAGGTTTCCTCCAGACGTGACGCTTGGCATTCAGGCCAAAGAGTTCAATCTTGGTTTCATCAGACCAGAGAATCTTGTTTCTCATAGTCTGAGTCTTTAGGTGTCTTTTGCCAAACTCTAAGCGGGCTGTCATGTGCCTTTTACTGAGGAGTGGCTTCTGTCTGGCCACTTTACCATAAAGGCCTGATTGGCGGAGTGCTGCAGAGATGGTTGTCCTTCTGGAAGGATCTCCCATCTCCACAGAGAAACTCTGGAGCTCTGTCAGTGACCATCATGTTCATAGTCACCTTCCTGACTAAGGCACTTCTCCCCCGATTGCTCAGTTTTTCCCGGGTGGCCAGCTCAGAAAGAGTCTTGGTAGTTCCAAACTTCTTCCATTTAAGAATGATGGAGGCCACTGTGTTCTTGGGGACCTTCAATGCTGCTACTGTGGGACCTTATATAGACAGGTGTGTGCCTTTCCAAATCATGTCCAATCAGTTGAATTTACCACAAGTGGACTCCAATCAAGTTGTATAACGAGCAGCCTGGTGACCTAGATGCCAGAGAGGGAGCACACGTGACAGTCTCATAGCAAAGGGTCTGAATTCTTATGTAAATAAGGGATTTCTCTTTCTTATTTTGAATACATTCGCCCCAAAAAATATCTAAAAACCTGTTTTCACTTTGTCATTATGAGGTATTGTGATTTTTTATTTATTTAATCAATTTTAGAATAAGGATGTAACGTAACAAAATGTGAAAAAAGTCAAGGGGTCTGAATACTTTCTGGATGCATTGTAATTGTACTTTAATAATAGCTTACATCACCTGAAACAAAGTGCCTGTTTTTCCATTTCTAAATTGCTTTATGAACTATCTGATTGATATTATGGTTTCACGTCACCAGAGTCTAAATTATTATCTGACAAATAAAATATTATATTTTTTAATTATGTTTTATCAGTTCTAATATATTTTGTGTATATGACAGAGTAATTGCAATAACCTGTTCTACTTTGAACCACATCCATGTTGCACTACAATCATATCATCCACATTATGTTATACATGGCCACTAATTAATGCTTCATTATTTTTAACAATGATATAAACAAGAATTTCAGTTTCCCTCTAACTCTCTCTCTCCCCCTCTCT
>NW_019954039.1:0-1975 GCF_002910315.2 Salvelinus sp. IW2-2015
TAGGAACGGCCTGCTAGGGATGGACCGCACCGCTAGGGACGGACCGCTAGGGATGGACTGCACCGCTAGGGATGGACCGCTAGGGATGGACTGCACCGCTGGGGATGGACCGCTAGGGATGGACTGCACCGCTAGGGATGGACCGCTAGGGATGGACTGCACCGCTAGGGATGGACTGCTAGGGATGGACTGCACCGCTGGGGATGGACCGCTAGGGATGGACCTCACCGCTAGGGACGGACCGCACTGCTAGGGATGGACTGCACCGCTGGGAATGGACCGCTAGGGATGGACTGCACCGCTGGGAATGGACCGCTGGGGACGGACTGCTCCGCTGGAGATGGACCGCTAGGGATTGACCGGACCGGTAGGGTTGGACCGCTAGAGATGGACCTCACCGCTATGGAAGGATCGCTCCGCTAGGGATGGACTGCTATTGATGGACCTCTAGGGATGGACCGAACCACTAGGGATGGACCTCTAGGGATGGACCGCACCGCTAGGGATGGACCGAACCACTAGGGATGGACCGAACCACTAGGGATGGATGACACCGCTGGGAATGGACCGCACCACTCCATTAGGGATGGACCGCTAAGGATGGACCGCACCGCTAGGGATGGACCGCTAGGGATGGATGACACCGCTGGGAATGGACCGCTAGGGGTGGACCGCTAGGGATGGACCGCTAGGGATGGATCTATCAGTATAGTCAGGTCAGCCACCATAAAAGACAGTCAGAACCGTGCACTAGGTCCTGTAGCACAAACTCCAAAAAGTTCTGGGACACTGTAAAGTTCTGGGACACTGTAAAGTCCATGGAGAATAAGAGCCCRTCCCCCCAGCTGCCCACTGCACTGAGGCGAGGAAACACTGTCACCACCGATAAATCCAATAGAATTGAGAATTTCAATAAGCATTTTTCTATGACTGGCCATGCTTTCCACCTGGCTACCCCTACCCCGATCAACAGCGCTGCACCCCCCACAGCAACTTCCCCAAGCCTCCCCATTACTCCTTCACCCAAATCCAGATAGCTGATGTTCTGAAAGAGCTGCAAAATCTGGACCCCTACAAATCAGCCGGGCWAGACAATCTGGACCCTTTCTTTCTAAAATTATCTCCCGAAATTGTTGCAACCCCTATTACTAGCCTGTTCAACCTCTCTTTCGTATCGTCTGAGATCTCCAAAGATTGGAAAGCTGCCGCGGTCATCCCCCTCTTTAAAGAGGGAGACACTCTAGACCCAAACTGGTACAGACCTATATCTATCCTACCCTGCCTTTCTAAGGTCTTCGAAAGCCAAGTTAACAATGTCCACGTTTATTATTCTAAGTCAGACCCTCCAGAGTTGTGAATACTGGACAGACGGGAGGTCAAGGTGTGGGGCATGATTGTTTGAAGAGCATGCATTAAGTTTTAACTAGCGTTAAGAGCAGTTGGAGCACGGAAGAGAGTTTGTATGGCATTGA
The DNA here is from genome assembly GCF_002910315.2 of Salvelinus sp. IW2-2015. Lineage (NCBI taxonomy): Eukaryota > Metazoa > Chordata > Actinopteri > Salmoniformes > Salmonidae > Salvelinus > Salvelinus sp. IW2-2015. The sequence continues at coordinate 1,473 of NW_019954039.1, forward strand.
AGGCTCTCTGGGAGGTAGTTAACACAGTGTCAAAGAAGCGGGTCAGACTATACAGAATGGTGTGTCTGCGTAGAGTGGATTCAGTAGACCACCAGCAGCAGACGCGACATTCATTGATGTATACGAAGAAAGAGTGCGGGCCCGAGAATGAACCCGTGTGGACCCCCCATAGAGACTGCCAAAGAGTCCGGACAGAACAGCCATTCTGATTTGACACACGGAACTTCTGTCTGAGACTAGTTGGTGAACCAGGCGAGGTAGTCTTTTGAGAACCAAAGGCTGTTGATTTACCGATAAGAATGCGTGATTGGACAGCAGTCGAAAAGTCCTTGGCCAGCGAAATGAATACGGCATCCACAGTACTGTTTTTATCGATTGGCGGTTATGATGTCGTTTAGGAACCTTTGAGCTGGCGACCGTGCACACCATGACCAGCTCCAGAAACCAGACTTGCCATAGCGATAAAGGGTATGGTGGGGAATCGAAATGGGTCGGTGAATCTG
>NW_019954040.1:0-1975 GCF_002910315.2 Salvelinus sp. IW2-2015
TATGGACCGCAGAACACTCAGTAACTATTACTCGTTTAGTGGGATTGCAAGGAGGATAGAAGGACAGATCAAGCGACTATATTGTTACTCAAGTATCATCGTGATCAGATGAGGCAATGCCTAAGTGAATCGGACCCGTCAGATCATGACTCGTTAGCAGTAATGCCTGGATGAAAAGGAAAATGACCCAGACTGGTACTCTGTAGGTATGTTAGTGCGATGACGCGGAGGAGGTCATCACAGGACCCCAGACTGTTCAGCGTTACTCGTGCTATAAGTAGGACCCAGACAGACTGATATGTTTAACCGTTGGGATTGCAGCTTCGAGCGACCAGAAGCTGGTAGGGACAGACCAGACTATGTTTAGGGTTAGGTGTCGATTGCTAAGAGGATGGACAGACACGACGTCTGCCGACTCCATACGTATAACCCTAGAATGTATGAAGAGAGTGCAGGCGACACGACAGACAGGCGTACTTCAGTTAGCGTTAGTGATATAATTAAATGGTGAAAAGGCATACAGACAGACAATATAGCGGCTCTAGTGGATGAAGGTTCCAATGGACAGGACAGCACTATAGGTTAGTGGCATGAGAGGAATGGACCAGAACAGGACTGTTAGCCGTTAGTGTATGAAAGAGGCAAGGGACAAGACCAGCACGTATATAGTTTTTAGGGATGAAGGATGGGACAGGCACCAGACTTAATAGGTTAGTGGAATGACAGATAGGAGTGGACAGACAGACTGTAGGTTAGTGGATGAAGGATGGACAGACAGACTGTAGGTTAGTGGATGAAGGATGGACAGACAGACTAAAGGTTAGTGGATGAAGGATGGACAGACAGACTATAGGTTAGTGGATGAAGGATGGACAGACAGACTGTAGGTTAGTGGATGAAGGATGGACAGACAGACTATAGGTTAGTGGATGAAGGATGGACAGACAGACTGTAGGTTAGTATATGAAGTCAACAAACAAATACAGTTGAAATCCAGAGGGAAAATAGTAATGGGTGAGATATGTGTTTGTATAATAATTCCAGCACCTAAGATCCTTGTGCATACCAGTACTGTGCTCATACAGGTGAGTCTAGACCCCCAACTTACCTTCACAGGACTCCCCATTGGCTGAGAACATCCCGTTGTCATGGTAGCCGTCCCGACACTCACAGTGGTACCAGCCAGGCAGGTTAACACAGATGGCTCTGCTGTCACACTCCACGAAGCCATCGGTACACTCATCAATGTCTGGTGAGACACACACACAGACACACACACAGACACAAACACACACAACGCCGTTCACACAGATGTTTCAGTTTCAGGCTTGTTAAACACAGCTGGGCCTAATGCATTCATCTTTGCATTGMAGGTATGCAAATGTCAACTACACAGCCAGGCTTCTGTTGTAGTAGCAGTGGCACATCCRGAGGATGGGTTTTATTCCCATTACTGTTTACAACATCAAACACTAAGCCCTTTCAGAGGCCCATTATCCCCTTTACAATGCAGTCATGACGGATTCAGTGTATGGGTCAATTGTCTGCTATATCCACGGCACAGGTGGCTGGTGGGGTGGTTGGTGGGGGGAGAACGGCTCATAATAATGGCTGGAATGAAGTGAASMGAATGGTATCAYATAACATGGAAACCAGGTGTTTGATGTGTTCAACATCATTCCATTAATTKCYTTCCAGCRGMTACTATGAGCCCGTCCTCCCCAATTTCGGTGCCACCAGCCGCCTGTGATCCGTAGGAGATGGAGGATCATCTCACTGGCCAGTGAGCAAAGCCATTGGGATAATGAAGGCTTGGATCATATAGTATCAGGTGTCATGGAGCTCTATCAAATCCATCACTGTGTTACATTGAGGGGGTCAATCACCTTCAGAGAGAGATCTCATCCAACCCTGTTTAATAATCATGAAGAGCAGACCATGATTCACTCCTTTGGCTGTAAACTACATGGGAGCA
>NW_019954041.1:0-1974 GCF_002910315.2 Salvelinus sp. IW2-2015
AACAGAAATCTCATAATTAAAATTCCCCAAACATACATGTATTATACACCATTTTAAAGATACACTTGTTGTAAATCCAGCCACATTGTCCGATTTCAAAAAGGCTTTACGAAGAAAGCACACCAAACGATTATGTTAGGTCAGAGCCAAGTTACAGAACAACACAGCCATTTTTCCAGCCAAAGAGAGGAGTCACAATAAGCAGAAATAGAGATCACTAACCTTATAAGCAGAAATCATTAATCACTAACCTTTGATGATCTTCATCAGATGACACTCATAGGACTTCATGTTACACAATACATGTATGTTTTGTTCGGTAAAGTTCATATTTATATCCAAAAATCTCAGTTTACATTGGCGCGTTATGTTCAGTAGTTCCAAAACATCCGGTGATTTTGCAGAGAGCCACATCAATTTACAGAAACACTCATAATAAACATTGCTAAAATATACAACTGTTATGCATAGTTTTGGATCCACTTCTCCTTAATGCAACCGCTGTCAGATTTCAAAAAAACTTTACGGAAAAAGCACACCATGCAATTATCTGAGTACAGCGCTCAGACACAAAACCAAGTCATACAGATATCCACCATGTTGTGTAGTCAACAGAAGTCAGAAATAGCATTATAAATATTCACGTACCTTTGATGATCTTCATCTTCATCATAAATGCTTGTTTTGTTCGATGAAGTCCATCATTTATGTCCAAATACCTCCTTTTTGTTCACGCGTTTAGCCCAGTAATCCAAATTCATGAGGCGCGATCACTAGGTCCAGACAAAGTCAAAAAGTTCCGTTACAGTCCGTAGAAACATGTCAAACGATGTATAGAATCAATCTTTAGGATGTTTTTAACATAAATCTTCAATAATGTTCCAAGCGGAGAATTCCTTTGTCTTCAGAAATGCAATGGAACTCAAGCTAACTATCACGTGAACGCGCATGGTCAGCTCATGGCACTCTGGGAGAGAGCTTACTCAATCCCCTCTCATTCACCCCCACTTCACAGTAAAAGCCTCAAATAAGGTTYTAAAGACTGTTGACATCTAGTGGAAGCCTTAGGAAGTGCAATATGACCCCATTTCCACTGTATCTTGGATAAGCAAAGAGTTGAAAAACTACAAACCTCAGATTTCCCACTTGCTGGTTGGATTTTTTCTCAGGTTTTTGCCTATGATTTCTGTTATACTCACAGACATCATTCAAACAGTTTTAGAAACTTCAGGGTGTTTTCTATCCAAATCTACTAATAATATGCATATTCTAGCTTTTATGGCTTTGTAGCAAGCCGTTTACTCTGGGCATGCTTTTCATCCGGACGTGAAAATACTGCCCCCTACCCCAAAGAAGTTAAAATGAAGTGGTKATCCTAACTCATTTTTACTAGGATTAAATGTCAGGAATTGTGAAAAACTTAGTTGAAATGTATTTGGCTAAGGTGTATGTAAACATCTGACTTCAACTGTATGTATGATATTGTGTTAAAGGTCCTGAACAGTCATTTTGATTCCCATGTTAAATAGCTTTTTGAGTGATTCAACTATCACACCTAATATTGTTTGGGGGATCAAAATGAAAAAAAAATTATGGGTTTTCATCTCATGGATAACTACCAGGAAGTTTGAAAAGACAGGCTGATTGGGCAGGGAGCTTCATTAGCTCGGCTTGACTGACAGCTCTTTGAAACTTCTACAGTGGAAAGAAAAAGTATGTGCCCTTTGGAATTACCTGGATTTCTGCATAAATTGGTCATAAACTTTCATCTGATCTTCATCTAAGTCACAACAATAGACTAACACAGTCTGCTTAAACTAATAACACAAACAATTATACGTTTTTATCTCTTTATTGAACACAYGGTGTAAATATTCACAGTATAGGTTGGAAAAAGTATGTGAACCCTTGGATTTAATAATTGGTTGACCCTCCTTTGGCAGCAATAAACTTTAACCAAGCTTCATTGGCTGA
>NW_019954042.1:0-1973 GCF_002910315.2 Salvelinus sp. IW2-2015
CAGGGGATAGAAGCGGTTTAGGAGTCTGTTGGTCTGAGTATTGATGCACCTGTACCACCTGCCAGATGGGGCGATGGAGAAAAGTCAATTTCTCGGGTGGCTGGAGTCTTTGGCAATTGTTCGGGCCTTTCTCGGACACTCTTGCTCTCTATGTTAAGCGTAAATCATAGTCTACAGACGATGAGATGTGATAGTCCAGCGTCCTATTGTGACATAGCTACGCGGTTCTGAGACCCCCATCTGCCGGGGACGCACAGCCCGAAGGCACACCTCCCCACAATTCCCAACCAACGCGTCTCCGGTACGTGTCTTCTATTCATTTGAATGTGTTGACAGTTGCTTGAGCTGCGCTGCGAATTTGAAAAGTAGGAACACCAACAGTCCAATATTCTAGAAACATGGCTGTGCGTACCTGTACACGTTTGGTTCTCTGATAGACCCTTTGTGTTATGTCGCAAATTCCAAAACAATACACACTGTGCATGTTGTAATACAACATCTGTAGGTAGAGTTGTCCTCATGTGACACAGTCTTTGACACTGTACTGACAATACACCCCCCCCCCCCTCCAGCACAGTATCATCCACCTCAGTGACCTGGATCCTGAGGGCCTTCTCCCTTTGTCCCATGTCAGGCACTGGGTCACAGCGGCGAAAACCGAGACGACCGCAATTGTCCTGCCTGTTACCGATCTTTGTCCCACTAAGTACAATGACTAAGGTATCAATCCTTTGGGAACAGCTCAGCGCAACAGAAATACCCTGACTGACAGCTTCTAGGAGTGAGCGCCATCTCCACCCCTTTCTTCTCTGGTTGTCCAGTCTCTCACCGCCCCACCCCTTGAGAAGGGTAATCCCAGGCCCTGTGGCGACGCTATGCGATAGGGACACGACGAGGAGAGGACGGGGAGAGTCCTCTCGGCATGGTGAGTCCCCACCGGGCCGGATCCCGGAGTCCTACTCTCAGAGACACCTCCAAAACAATAGATCCGAACAAAAGAACAAACTACAGCTCAGGTTAGAGGCTGAAAGAGGTGGCGATTGTGTCTTCTTTCACACCTCTTGTATACAAAGGGATAATTATACCAGCAGTTGTTATGAAGGCACAGTAGACAGATGTTATGCGTCGTTATTGTGATGTTCATCTAACATTGAAGAGTCATGGATGTCACCCCGGTCACCAACCTTCTTCCCTCTTTTCTGAAGCAGACTATTTAATGAAAGAGCGACCTTTTTCTGAGCTTCCAAGTCGAAACTTCCCAGAGAAATCCGATAAAACCCGGGGCCTGGCTAGCGCCGCCACTCATTTGCTCGTTCGCTTGTCGAGCTTCCTGTGACCTCATTCCACCGCCCCCCCGATCGATCCGCTTATCTCCTAGATCAAAGGCGCGCGCCGCCGCTGTACATTTAACCCCAGCCGGGTCCTCCCGCGTCATGTCTAAATATTAATGATAATAAAGTCTAAAACCCATCCTGTGTCAAGCCATTACAGCCCACATCGATCCTACAGCTCTCCTGGCCAATTAGAAGTCGGCCGTCGTAATGCGTCTCGGCACATCAAAGGACCAGAACCATTGATCCGCTCCTGGATCTTAACGTTTACCATTAAAAAAAGCAATATTCGTGAAAGAGGGAAAAAATCATTTTATTCACCGGGTCGGATGGAGAAGCGCTCAAACCCAGAAGGGAGGGATAGAGAGAGAGAGAGAGAGAGAGAGCGAGAGAAAGAAAGGGCAGCTCAATAATGGCCACTCTGACAGTTTAAAGGGCATCAGGCACATCCTTCCCCTGGACTAGATCCCATGAACAGCCCTGGGGCTGGACGGGGAAAGTATCCTGTCCAACAGCAGCACTGTAATTCTGCTTACATTTACATTTACATTTAAGTCATTTAGCAGACGCTCTTATCCAGAGCGACTTACAAATTGGTGCATTCACCTTATGACATCCAGTGGAACAACCACTTTACAATAG
>NW_019954043.1:0-1973 GCF_002910315.2 Salvelinus sp. IW2-2015
GAGCTCCGAGACAGGATTGTGTCGAGGCACAGATCTGGGGAAGGGTACCAAAAAATGTCTGCAGCATTGAAGGTTCCCAAGAACACAGTGGCCTCCATCATTCTTAAATGGAAGAAATTTGGAACCACCAAGACTCGGCAAAACTGAGCAGTCAGGGAAAAAGGGGAAGAACCCGACCCAGAAGGACAACCATCTCTGCAGCCCTCCACCAATCAGGCCTTTATGGTAGAGTGGCCAGATGGAAGCCACTCCTCAGTAAAACGCACATGACAGCCCGCTTGGAGTTTGTCAACAGACACCTAAAGACTCTCAGACCATGAGAAACAAGATTCTCTGGTCTGATGAAACCAAGATTGAACTCTTTGGCCTGGCACCATCCCTACGGTGAAGCATGGTGGTGGCAGCATCATGCTGTGGGGATGTTTTTTAGCGGCAGGGACTGGGAGACTAGTCAGGATCGAGACTAGAGGTCGACCGATTAATCGGAATGGCCGATTTAATTAGGGCCGATTTCAAGTTTTCATAACAATCAGTAATCTGCATTTTTGGACACCGATTATGACCGATTACATTGCACTCCACGAGGAGACTGCGTGGCAGGCTGACTACCTGTTATGCGAGTGCAGCAAGGAGCCAAGGTAAGGTGCTAGCTAGCATTAAACTTATCTTGTGAAAAACAATCAATCTTAACATACTCACTAGTTAACTACACATGGTTGATGATATTACTAGTTTATCTAGCTTGTCCTGCGTTGCATATAATCGATGCCGTGCCTGTTAATTTAATCATTGAATCACAGCCTACTTCGCCAAACGGGTGATTTAACAAGCGCATTCGTGAAAAAAGCACTGTCGTTGCACCAATGTGTACCTAACCATAAACATCAACGCCTTTCTTAAAATCAATACACAAGTATATATTTTTAAACCTGCATATTTAGTTAATATTGCCTGCTAACATGAATTTCTTTTAACTAGGGAAATTGTCTCACTTCTCTTGCATTCTGTGCAAGCAGAGTCAGGGTATATGCAGCAGTTTGGGCCATTTCTTCCTAACAAAGACAGCCAACTTCGCCAAACGGGGGATGATTTAACAAAAGCGTATTTGCGAAAAAGCACAATCGTTGCTCGAATATACCTAACCATATACATCAATGCCTTTCTTAAAGTCAATACACAGAAGTATATTTTTTTTAAACCTGCATATTTAGTTAACTTCTTATGGCTGCAGGGGCAGTATTGAGTACCTTGGATGAAAGGTGCACAGAGGTGCCCAGAGTAAACGGCCTGCTCCTCAGTCATAGTTGCTAATATATGCATATTATTATTAATTGGATAGAAAACACTCTGACGTTTCTAAAACTATTTGAATTATGTCTGTGAGTATAACAGAACTCATATGGCAGGCAAAAACCTGAGAAGTTCCACTTCCTGTTTGGATTTTTTCTGAGGCTGGTAGTTTTTCAACCAAGCTCCCATTGACATTACAGCGAGATATGGATGAGTTTTCACTTCCTACGGCTTCCACTAGATGTCAACAGTCAATAGAACTTTGTCTGATCACTCTGCTGTGAAGGGGGGCCGAAGGAGACAGGAATGAGTAATCACTGCCATGAGGTGACCACGCATTGAACACACGCGTGCATGTGAGAGGCAGCTCCGTTCCATCGCTCAACTGAAGTCAATGTAATTCTCCGGTTGCAACGTTATTCAAGATATATGTTAACAACATTCTAAAGATTGATTCAGTACATCGTTTGACATGTTTCTACTGACTGTTACGGAACTTTTGGACATTTTGTCACGTTTTAGTGAACGCGCTTTGTGACTTTGGAATTGTTTACCAAACGCGCTAACCAAAGTAGCTAATTGGACATAAATAACGGACATTATCGAACAAATCAAGCATTTATTGTGGACCTGGGATTCCTGGGACTGCATTCTGATGAAGTTTATCAAAGGTAAGGAAACAT
>NW_019954044.1:0-1971 GCF_002910315.2 Salvelinus sp. IW2-2015
ATGTTTGTGTGTGTGGTGTGTGTGTGTGTGTGTTGTGTGTGTGTGTGTGTGTGCACGTGTGGTGGTGTGGTGTGTGTGTGTGTGTGTGTGTGTGGTGTGTGTGTGTGTGTGTGTGTGTGTGTGTGTGTGTGTGTGTGTGTGTGTGTGTGTGTGTGTGTGTGTACATCTACCAAGTGTGTGTGGTTTCATGCATATCTGTGGTGTGTGTGTGTGTGCGTATCTGTGTGCCTGCTAGTGTGTGCGTGAGCAAGAGAGCGTGCGTGGATGTGCATGTGTTACCAAGCCATGTCCTGAGGTCCTATTCTTACCTCTGTCTCCTCAGTCTAATAGTCCTGAGGTCCTATTCTTACCTTTGTCTCCTCAGTCTCATTGTCCTGCGGTCCTCTTCTATCCTCTGTCTCCTCAGTCTCATTGTCTCTCACAGTTCAAGCCTCTCAAATCATTCATGTAATGTAGGATGCCTGAATCAGCTGGAGACTTGGAGGAGGGGAGGAGGACGAGGGAAGTGGAGGGGAGGGAAGGAGAGATAGGAGGGGAAAAGAGGAGTGAAGAGAGGAGATGAGAGGGGAGGAGGGGGAGGGGAGAAGGGGGATWAAAGGATGGGAAAAGATGGGAAAGGAGAGGATGGGTGGAGGGGAGCAGCATGAGAGGTACGTAACAGGTCATAAAATATAACTGAACAAAGCATCAAACTTCAAGCACTGATTTATAAGGAATCTTTAATAAAAGATAAACGTGTTACACCCTGGCAGAGAGGATACAGACACAGACACATGATGGGCACACACACACACATACTTTACGTCTTACTATACTTGTGAGKACTTTTTGGGGACCAACAAATAATTCATTATCCTATTTTCCTTAACCCTAAACCTAACCCTAATCCTTACCCTAACCTTAACCCTAACTTTAACCCTAATCCTTACCCTAACCTTAACCCTAACTTTAACCCTAACTCCTAACCTTAACCGTAACCCTTAACCTAACCCCTAACCCTAATTTTAACACTAACCCTTAACCTAACCCCTAACCCTAATTTTAACACTAACCCTTAATTAACCTAATCACTAAACCTTAAAGGCATTTTTACAAGTGAGGACCGGCAAAATTTCCTAACTTCCCTGAATTTTAGTTGGTTTACTATTCTTGTACTCACAAGTATAGTAAAATGTGTACAGACACACACACATACACACACACACAAATAAGCCACGTAGCCACATAAAGCACATTCAAGACCGTCATGTTAGAGACCTGTGAATGCAGAAGATTTTCCCTCTTTGCATTTCATGAACTATTCCGAATTAATTGTGTCTGATTCGTGCATACTTATACATTATTACTCTACATTATAGTGTTGCTACTTATAGCTTTACTTGTCTTTCTGAATCAGGCCTAAAGTGAAGTAATTGTATGATTGTTTTTTTGTAATATACAGCTGTTTTCTCTCTTCCTTTTGTCACTTCTGTGTGACTTTGGTGTGGGGCCAGTCATGATGTTGATTATCAGCACCGTTTGCAGTTTTTCTCTGCCTTAGATTGTGACATTCATTACCTGAGTGGAAAACCTCCTCGACGCGTTCATAGTTCTGTTATTTCTCTCTTTCTGTTTTATATCATTACCAATTCGACTAGCCATTACTCTTGTTTCTACCTTTTCCGTGCCTAATTTTACAAGGCTGGATTCAATCCTGCCACGCACTATAACTACTTGTTAAAAGAAGGGTGTCCCACATTTGATGTTAAACATGAATACTTGATCTCCGTGGAATTCCTGGGTTGCGAAGGCCTTTTAATAGTTCTGCATTCTTGGTTGTATGTATAGTGACGTTGTCGGTTGTAGGCATCATCCACGGGATTGAGGCCTAATGAGTCTTGCAGTTCTCTGAATGTTAGAGGCTTGATGATATACCTCCTATGTGTTTGTTCTCTTGCATTGGGTTCGCGTATAGGTATGCAGTGTTTTGTG
>NW_019954045.1:0-1971 GCF_002910315.2 Salvelinus sp. IW2-2015
CTACATATCTAGCATTAACATCATCTCAGGCCAAATCCATGTTCTATTTGTGACTGCCATCATGTCTCTCATCAAAACATAACAGCCCTGCAGTCTGAACAGTCGGGGTCAAGCCGTGGTCAGGCAGTCGAAAAGCCATAAAGTCATTAAAGTCATTCATCATCAGTCTGTTCAGTATTTCTGCAGCTGATTGACTCTCAACAGACTGCAGTGTGCTAGCTATGCTTGTCTTGGCTGTACAAAGTGTCTGTGCTCAGCCTCAGAGGAATGTCTCATTTTAACTGGACAGTATTGCAATTGAAGACCAACGACTTAGTCGAACAAACTATTTTTCTTTGTCCCACATCTCAACTTTGCCTTACCTTTGTCTCTCTTTCTTTGTCTCTCCCTCTTTTGCGCTCTCTCTCTCTCTCTACGTTTCCCTCTCTATTCTCTCTCTCTCTCATTCTCTCTCTCTACCTTTCCCTCTCTATTCTCTCTCTCTACCTTTCCCTCTCTATTCTCTCTCTCTATCTTTCCCTCTCTATCTTTCCCTCTCTATTCTCTCTCATTCTCTCTCTCTCTATGAAAGGGCATCAAGTGCAAACACACACACACTTTCATTACTTCCCTCTCCTCTCCCCTCCCCTCCCCTCCCCTCTCCTCTCCTCCCCTCTCCTCTCCCGCTGGTGTATAAAATGCTGTCGCTGCTTAACTTTTGATCCGTTCTCCTTCACTTTGAAGTGGCTACAGCTCATCTGTTAACAACATGGCCAAGTTCAGAAATACCACAGGCTCAGGGAGCCACTGTAGTGTGAGAGGAGAGGAGTATGTGAACAGGGACGCTAACAGGGGCAATCTGGGATTGGTGCTTCCATTTTTTGGACTTTTAAATGGAAAGGTTGAATYGTGACCGCTTTGTTGTTGTTTGAATCCCAGACTGCCCCTTTAAGTATCCTGAAACAACCTTCAATACTTTWWAAAAAACTTCTTGTTGAGACAAAGGTCTCATACAAGTCCTTTAACGTTCAAATCAAATCAAATGTTATTAGTCACATGCGCCGAATACAACAGGTAGACCTTACAGTGAAARGCTTACTTACGAGCCCTTAACCAACAATGCAGTTTCAAAAAAATACAGATAAGAATAAGAGATAAAAGTAACAAGTAATTAAAGAGCAGCAGTAAAATAACAATAGCGAGACTATATACAGGGGGGGGTACTGATACAGAGTCAATGTGCGGGTGCACGGGTTAGTTGAGGTAGTATGTACATTGTAGGCAGAGTTATTAAAGTGACTATGGGTAGATGATAACAGAGAGTAGCAGCGGTGTAAAGAGGGGGTAAAGAAGAGAGAAGAACTTGACTCTCTTTTACGTGAGTAAACAAAGAAACAAATTAGACTGATTGAAATGGTAAATGTTCCAAGTTGTATGGGGATCATACAGGTATGACTGGTATGGTGTCTACTATACCTGAAGAACAAATTATAACTGAGGTACACACACACACACACACACCACACACACACACACACACACACACACACACACAAACCCCTCGACCCTAGTCTTTCTTCCCTGCCAGTTTCCTGCCTGCCAAAACTCCTACACCCCCAATCCTGCCCCTCCGCCCAACACACACACACGCTCCTAGACCCTGCTCCTTCCACCTCGTCAGTTCCCTGTCCTGACCTGTGTTCTGACTGGCCCCTCCAGCTGCACCCCCCCCCCCCCCCCCTGACTTCTGACCCCCTAATCCGCCTGCCACCCGTAGGGGGGAGCAGGAGTGGACAGAGGTATGAGAGGTTTGGAGAGGGGGGGGGCAGGCCAGAGTACTGGAACAAGCAGCTAACAGCTCTTCATTTATAGTAGAAAGGAGGGGAAACTGAATGTGCCTGCCTATTCAATGGAAGTCTGACAGCTGGACATCGTACAGAAAGTAACAGAACATTAATTGCAAAGCATGTGTGTGTTCTTGATCTCTCTTCT
>NW_019954046.1:0-1970 GCF_002910315.2 Salvelinus sp. IW2-2015
TAAAGTATCATTCAAAAGGTCTATTGCTTTGCCTCTTAAAAAGAAAAACTCTCACACTTAATTATTACCAATGTTTCAACAGCCAACTGTCCTCACCAGTGTATGATGAAACTAGCTGTGGTTATGCATTAGTAAAGGACTGGGTAATGTTGGTTGGGTTGGAGAAGCTGTCAGCACAACTTGACTCATGCCTGTTGACCTGCATGGGCAGCCATCACTGTTTAAAAGGTTAGTTCTTGCATAACCGTGCAGGTGAGCATGTCAATACAGGTAAAAGCCGGGTTGGATGTTTGACATGAATGTAGGAAGGAGAAGTCCTGACTCCTGTTATAGTTAGGCCTATCACACTGCTCAGTTAGGGCACCACAGGGTTGGAGGTTGAACGTTGCCCAATCTCAATGTGCTACAAGTTCACTCAAAGTGGACTAATATGCATAAACACCATGGTGTTGTCCTGTCTGTGCAGTAGGCTAATGCAAAAGGACGTGGGCTACTCATGCAGAAACGTGAGATAATGGYAAAGMGAAGTTCATGGACTTGTTCRAAATGAGCAATGCATAAACTCTACCAAATGAACAATCCCCAAACTATTCCCCCAGTTTCAGAGCAGCGGGGAGGATTTCCCTGGTTGTTCTAGAAACACTTKGCTCACCTAGWGTTGGTGGAGTTCCAGTAGACGACGTGTCTCTTGGCCGACGCTGTGCACGCGATGTTGAGCAGGAAAACGGTAGTTCTCCAAACCGTGACAGCTCCCGGACTCCAACCGCACGCCATCACGGTTAGCGGGCGAGGCAGGCGASCCACGGAAAGARAGCACGAGGGGACKGGGMTGGGAGTGMTTGGRTYAAAMAATTCGGTGACAGGTAGACTAGTGGCCRCGGTTAACGCAGAGRAGAATCACCTTTATTYACGCAATACTCCRGTTCAAACGTTCTCAAACMAATTCACKAAAATYCCTTCCTTTCGGGGTACATCCTATGTTGTTGCATGGTGAATAAAGTCAAACGATGGAGAGACCCCTCAAAAGTTGAACAAAGAAAGTCAGATAGTTTGGTAAAGTTGCTGACTGATACTGAAAAGGATAGCCTCCTTTTTTTCTTATGCAGCACAACTTATTTCCTTTTGTCAAAAAAAAACTACCTTTTAAAAGTAGACTAACTTACCGAGTATATGCCTAAAGTTAACTTGCAAGTTGTTGATAATCACCTGCTGAACTATGAGTATGCTAGGTTAAATAGCAGCGTTTTCCGAATTAGAGTTGYAATCAGTTGATAGGTGTCAGTGGGTCCTGTCTGGAGCGGTGCGCTGTGATTTGGGTTGGGAGGAGCACAGSGCGAGAGGGCCGTGGGCGAGGGAGGGACCCAGGAAACTTTAAACCAATCAGTGGAACGCATGGGCGGTGTCAACATTCCATCGTTTTTAGAGGTGTGAGGTGCGCCGACGTGTGAGCTGAGGGTGTGGTGCATCAAATACGTTTCTTCCTCTTCTTCCCTTAAGAGTATGGACAGCAGAAGGCAAAGAAAGTGCAGGGCCCATATCCACAAAGACCTGGGCACATATCCACAAAAACCTGGGACACATATCACAAAGCCAGCTCAGAGTAGCAGTGCTGAAAATCTAAGATCAGTTGAACTTTAGTATATGCGCAGATTCCTAGATCAGCACTTCTACTCTGAGATACGTGTGGATGGGGGCACAGGCGGTTTTAGCACCGCTAGCCGTGGCTAAGCAGTAGCCAACCAGCAGAAGCCGCATGACTTCATCGCTCCAGACTGACATGGGGGCCTGGTAGACCCCACCTGTGCCAACTTACAGTAACTGTAAGTCTTTTTTGCAGGATGCCTAGATGGCATAGGTCTATTCGTTTTCTTTCATAGTTGTTCTTTGTGGTTTGTTTCAGTTTTTTTTCTAAATTATTTGGCAACCCATAATTTGTACCACCTATATTTATAAGAAACTCCGCATAATTT
>NW_019954047.1:0-1970 GCF_002910315.2 Salvelinus sp. IW2-2015
GGTTAGGGGAGGGTTTGGCCGGCAGGGATTTCCTTGCCGCATCGCACTCAAGAGACTTCTTGTGGTGGGCCAGGCAGCTGCAAGCTGACCTCGGTTGCCAGCTATACGGTGTTAACTCCAACACATTGGAGTGGCTGGCTTATGGGTTAAGCGAGCACTGTGTTAAGAAGCAGGGTCATGTTTCGGGGGACGCATTGCTCTCTTCTTTACCTCCCCCGAGTCCATACACGAGTTGCAGCGATGGGACAAGACTAACTACAAATTCGATATCACGAAATTGGGGAGAAAAAGGGGTAAAAAAAATTATTGCTTGCTGGACATTTTATTTGTTCCCATTTCTTATACCAATAACCCAGTTTGAAAGAAGAGCGAACACGCGATAGAAGTTATTTATTCAGAACCATATTCATTCAATCTTCGTGAAGAGAAGTGAAAGCCTTCTGCATGGAATTCTAGTCCTATAATATTCAAGGATGGTATTAGAGTGATAAAGATAAGGACAACAACTTATTTAATTTAACTGTTAAAAGGAAGAAATTAAGCAACAATAGATGGCACCATGAAGAGGGAAAAGTATGTGGATATATTGAAGCAACATCTCAAGACATCAGTCAGGAATGGTTGCAAATGGGTCTTCCAAATGGACAACGACCCCAAGCATACTTGCAAGCAAAGTTGTGGCAAAATGGCTTAAGGACAACAAAGTCAAGGTATTGGAGTGGCCATCACAAAGCCCTGACKTCAAACCTATAGAAAATGTGTGGGCAGAACTGAAAAGGCGTGTGCGAGCAAGGAGGCCTAAAAACCTGACTCAGTTAAACTGCCTCGTACTCAATTCTTGCTCGTACAATATGCATATTATTATTACTATTGGATAGAAAACACTCTCAAGTTTCTAAAACCGTTTGAATTATATCTGTTTGCAGCAAACTTCCTAGTCAGGAAGTGAAAAATCTGAAATCGAGGCTCTGTTCCAGGGCCTTTCTATTCATTTGCTTGAAATCTATGGATATACATGCACGTCATACGCCTTCCACTAGATGTCAACAGGCAGTGAGAGGTGAAATGGGGTGTATAGCTTGATCTGAGGTCAAACGAGAGCTCTTGGAATGACATGACCCCAATTTCCTTTGTTCAGCAAGGCGCGGGAAGGACATCAGCATTGGCTTCTGAAAAGCTTTCGTTATAGACGGCTAATATCTCCGGCTTTGATTTTATTTGATAAATGTGATAATATCATCGTAAAGTATGTTTTTTCAATATAGTTTTATCAGATTATTGAAAGTTTATCGGGAGTTTTGGCTTTTTCCGTTCTCTGCATTTGGTGACGATGGACAGCTTCGCGCCACTTGGCTAGCTTTGGTTGCTAATTCGACAGGATAAGAGTACATTCTAAAACCAAACAGCGATTGTTCTGGACAAAGGACCCCTTGTACAAGATTCTGATGGAAGCTCAGCAAAAGTAGGAACCATTTATGATGTTATTTCGTATTTCTGTGGAAAATGTTTAGTATTATTTTCCGCCCTCATTGCAGGCGCTGTCTCGCTATAACGTAAGCTGTATGTCGTACTAAAGTTATTTTTAGAATTCTAACACGGCGATTGCATTAACAACTAGTGTATCTTTCATTTGCTATCCAACATGTATTTTTTAGTAAAGTTTATGATGAGTTATTTGGTCAGATTAGGTGAGTGTCAGAAATATATCCGGAGATTCTGGGAAAAAGTTGCTACGTTTTCACAATGTATAACCACGGATTTCAGCTCTAAATATGCACATTTTCGAACAAACCATATATGTATTGTGTAATATGATGTTATAGGACTGTCATCTGATGAAGATTGTGAAGGTTAGTGAATAAATTTATATCTTTTGCTGGTTTTTTCGCTATCGCTACCTTTGCGTTGAATGAATGCGGTTGTGTGGTTGGCTATTGTAGTAAGCTAATATAATGCTATATTGTGTTTTC
>NW_019954048.1:0-1969 GCF_002910315.2 Salvelinus sp. IW2-2015
TAAAACTGTAACTTAAAGTTACTTGGCCACTGTTAAAACTGTAACTTAAAGCTACTTGGCCACTGTTAAAACTGTAACTTAAAGCTACTTGGCCACCACTGTTAAAACTGTAACTTAAAGTTACTTGGCCATTGTTAAAACTGTAACTTAAAGTTACTTGGCCACTGTTAAAACTGTAACTTAAACCTACTTGGCCACTGTTAAAACTGTAACTTAAATCCACTTGGCCACTGTTAAAACTAACTTAAAGCTACAGTACTAGGCCACTGTCAAAACTAACTTAAAGCTACAGTACTAGGCCACTGTTAAAACTGTAACTTAAAGCGAGTACAGCCTCAGTGTTCACAATAAACATGTACCGGAAGTTGCACAGAATTTTCATAACATTCAAGTTTGCTCTCAGCACACCTAAAATTTGCTCAATGCTGAACACAATTAGAGGGAACTTTTCTCATTAGTTGAATGGGAGTCAATTCCAAAATTCTGAATTGAGCCCAACCCTGATTGAATTGAGCCCAACCCTGATTGAATTGCGCCCAACCCTGATTGCTACAGAAATGTATCTAAACCAAAGCAGTTTGACTTCTTAGCAATGAAGTTGCAACTGCGAGCTGCTGTAAACCTATGTGATTGGATACAAAGGTTGAGTCTCTAGATTCCCTTGCTGCTCTGGAGAAATAATGAAATGGTTCTCATAGTGATTTAAACTGGGACTATTTATCTACAAACTCTGACGCCATGTCATTTGTTACATTTCAGCCAATTGATAAAAGCAGCTTAAAGGCTGAACCCAAAAGTCAACTCTAAATTGACACTTATTTATATTATCCTAAAATAGTTTAACTAATTCTATTGTGTCTCTTTGTTCAACAGGTAGCCAATGCTATTAATGTTGTAGCGAACAGCAGGGCAGGGAAGTGAACCCGGGTCGCTGGCGTGAAAGGCAAACGCCCTACACATCGCAATAGGGTTAACCCAGATGGTGGGAATTGGAACATGGCTCACTATACTGCCCCCTTTCCAACTGGAAGGCACTACTTAGCCCCCTCACACGTCCAGGCCTTCTGATGGCCTCACGGCCACCATCCCTCTTCTGACATCGATGTAGCGAACGGCGGGGCAGGGAAGCATACCCGGGTCGCTGGCATGAAAAGCAAACACCTTACACATCATGCCATTGGCACCAATAGGGTTAACCCACTTGGTGGGAATTGTAACGTGGCTCATATACCAAGGATTGTTATACTATAGTGGAACTAATATGATACAACTACATCTTTCATACGAAATGTGAAATGTAGAACTATAATATATGTTTTTTAATTTGATTTGCCTAATCCCAGTTAGCGTCTGTCCCAAGAGAAATAGACTGTTAGGTCTGAGTGTTTTACTTCCATTCACTATAATTCACTATAATTCACTATAATTACACCATACATTTAATTTCCCTTCAAACTTCACAATAATCTTACCTTGTAGCCTGAGTTCACAACCAGAACATGTTAAATCATATTTCCCATTCTGCTTAGAGAGCAACTTCCTGATGTCTGTATCTATGTTCTAGGTACAGTTGATCTTTGGACTCTAGGTGTGTGTTGTGTATTCTACCTTTGGCTAATCTCTCGTGGACAAATTACAACACAGAAACAGAAATGACCAAATTACTGAAGATTTTAGTTCTGGGTTAACCGAGATTAACCTTGAGCTACTCAGCTACCACGTATTGTCATGACTGATCTGTTCAGGATTCAGGATACAGTCTGTGTAGCGCTCCACCACTACAGTTGGAGAACAGATATGGCTCGTTGTTCTAAGGGCTGTATTCTCACCTTGGTCTTCTGGGATAGTTCAATGACAAGACCATCACGGAACGAGTTGTTCAGCTGTAGAGACACAACAACACAGTAATTCAGTATGTCTGGTCCTCCATCATGTTGTTCAGCTGTAGAGACAACACAGTAATTCAGTA
>NW_019954049.1:0-1969 GCF_002910315.2 Salvelinus sp. IW2-2015
TAAAATATGAACACATTTATAGCAGCAACACCATAAAGATGTAACAGCAATGTTTCTTTAGTTAACAGGCAAGTCAGTTATGAACTAATTCTTATTTTCAGTGACAGCCTAGGAACAGTGGATTAACTGCCTTGTTCCGGGGCAGAACGACAGATTTTTACCTTGTCAGCTCAGAGATTCGATCTAGCAACCTTTCTGTTACTGGCCCAATGCTCTAACCACTAGGCTACCAATGGCACTGAAATAATAAGTGGTTCAAGGGAATTTGCAACAACACAACACTTTCACTGTTGAACGGCAAAAAAATAAAAGAAGATTAGACAACCTGTTCTTACTAAATTGAAATGATAAGCCCACATTATGGCATAATTATAAACTGTGTGGTTCGAGCCCTGAACGCTGATTGGTTGAAAACCGTGTTCCACGGGTAGAACATTTCTTTTTACTGTTCTAACTGTGTTGATAACCATTTTATAATGGCAATAAGACACCTCAGGAATGTGTAGTATATGGCCAACATACCACGGCTAAGGGCTGTTCTTAGGCACGACGCAACACGGTTGTTTTTCAATGTTAGTTTGAGTTTGCTGCAACCGTCTGCTGCTAAGACATTGTAGTCAGAGATTATTTTCATCACAGACATGCGTGTGCCCAAGCAACCATGGTAATGGCCTGTCCCACAGTAATGGCCGGCACCACTGCATCAATTTAAGTAACATAAAATAATCCCCATCAAAATCCGTAAGTTTTCTAGGGATACACTACATCACCAAAAGTATGTGGACACCCTTTCAAATTAGTGGATTTGTCTGTACCGGGTTGCAACACTCACTACCGAGTTCCAGACTGCCTCTTAAATAGCTCTAGCTCTGCTACCTTCTACTGCAGATGCAGAAGGCCAATATCGGGGGATGTGGTAAATTGAGACGCAGCCCACATGCAAAAAAAAACATATCTCTAGCTTAAACTGACGGATTTTGATAGGGATATTTTTTTTGTGTTACTTAGATTGACGCACGGGTGAATCAATAGACTCTTAAGGATTAATAGCCTACTGATTCTGTGAGCTCCAAGCCTCACACAACCACAGTATGTCGGATAAAGCAATTTCACAAAATAAATACTGTCATTTGTGTCTTAATAATTTCATAAAACAGTGCGCTTAAAGCATCAGCTCAGTGCAAATAGTTGATTTTATTAAAACACATAGGTTGTGTCTTTATATGGAAAAAATACAATCAAGAATTCAATTCCCACGAGTGTAGAGCGTTAAGGTCACCGGCATCATGAACTCTACCAAGTATCAGGTCATATTAGCCAGAAACCTGGTTGCCCTTGCCAAGAGGCTGAAATTAGTGTAMGGGGTGAACAATAGTTATTATGTAATGTGATTCACAAAAAAACATTTGGAAAAGTTCCATTAAATAAGTAAAACTATACAGGATTTCAATCWGAGCCTGAATATATTACTTTATTTTATGTCTTCTTGCTCATTTACATTTAGAGGAAGAAGAGACATGGTTGGGTGAGTATGTCTTGATTACTAAATGGTCAGAAAGATTCTGAGAATTCACAGGGAAAGCCAACAAATGCACAGAAATCCAGATCATATTTCATTATTCTGTCATAATTAATAAACATGTCAAAGTATACTATGTAAGAAACAGATAATTGTTGGATAAGTTAGTCAAAGCAGACCCCAACTTGGTACATGGCGATGGAAACAGATCATGCTACAAAATGGGAATTAGAAAAATATGTATACGGAACAAAAATATAAAGAAGTGTTGATCCCGTGTTTCATGATCTGAAAAAAAAGATCCCAGACATTTTCCATGCGCACAATTTTTTTTATTTCTCTCAGTTTGTGCACAAATTTGTTAACATTCTTGTTAGTGAGCATTTCACCTTTGCCAAGACAATCCATCCACCTGACAGGTGTGGCATATCAAGAAGCTGATTAAACAGC
>NW_019954050.1:0-1969 GCF_002910315.2 Salvelinus sp. IW2-2015
AGTAGTGATGTTGGACGGGCGGGCAGGTGCAGGCAGCGATCGGTTGAAGAGCATGCATTTAGTTTGACTTGTATTTAAGAGCAATTGGAGGCCACGGAAGGAGAGTTGTATGGCATTGAAGCTCGTCTGGAGGGTTGTTATTAACACAGTGTCCAAAGAAGGGCCAGAAGTATACAGAATGGTGTCGTCTGCGTAGAGATGGATCAGAGACTCACCAGCAGCAAGAGCGACATCATTGATGTATACAGAGAAGAGAGTCTGTCTAAGAATTGAACCCTGTGGCACCCCCATAGAGACTGCCAGAGGCCCGGACAACAGGCCCTCCGATTTGACACAATGAACTCTATCAGAGAAGTAGTTGGTGAACCAGGCGAGGCAATCATTTGAGAAACCAAGGCTATCAAGTCTACTGATGAGGATGTGGTGATTGACAGAGTCGAAAGCCTTGGCCAGGTCAATGAATACGGCTGCACAGTATTGTTTCTTATCGATGGCGGTTAGGATATCGTTTAGGACCTTGAGCGTGGCTGAGGTGCACCCATGACCAGCTCTGAAACCAGATTGCATAGCGGAGAAGGTATGGTGGGATTCAAAATGGTCGGTAATCTGTTTGTTGACTTGGTTTTCGAAGACCTTAGAAAGGCAGGGTAGGATAGATATAGGTCTGTAGCAGTTTGGGTCAAGAGTGTCCACCCCTTTGAAGAGGGGGATGACCGCAGCTGCTTTCCAATCTTTGGGAATCTCAGACCACACGAAAGAGAGGTTGAACAGCCTAGTAATAGGGGTTGCAACAATTTCGGCAGATAATTGTAGAAAGAAAGGGTCCAGATTGTCTAGTCCGGATGATTTGTAGGGGTCCAGATTTTGCAGCTCTTTCAGAACATCAGCTGACTGGATTTGGGAGAAGGAGAAATGGGGAAGGCTTGGGCGAGTTGCTGTGGGGGGTGCAGTGCTGTTGACCGGGGTAGGGGTAGCTAGGTGGAAAGCATGGCCAGCCGTAGAAAAATGCTTATTGAAATTCTCAATTATAGTGGATTTATCGGTGGTGACAGTGTTTCCTGTCCTCAGCGCAGTGAGCAGCTGGGAGGAGGTGTTCTTATTTTCCATGGACTTTACAGTGTCCCAGAACTTTTTTGAGTTTGTGTTGCAGGAAGCAAATTTCTGCTTGAAAAAGCTAGCCTTGGCTTTTCTAACTGCCTGTGTATATTGGTTTCTAGCTTCCCTGAAAAGTTGCATATCACGGGGGCTGTTCGATGCTAATGCAGAACGTCATAGGATGTTTTTGTGTTGGTTATCTTCTTATGGCTGCAGGGGCAGTATTGAGTAGCTTGGATGAAAGGTGCACAGAGGTGCCCATAGTAAACTGCCTGCTCCTCTGTCCCAGTTGCTAAGATATGCATATTATTATTCGTATTGGATAGAAAACACTCTGAAGTTTCTAAAACTGTTTGAAATATGTCTGTGAGTATAACAGAACTCATATGGCAGGCAAAAACCTGAGAAGTTCCACTTCCTGTTTAAAATTTTTCTGAGGTGGCAGATTTTCAACCAAGCTCTCATTGAAATTACAGCGAGATATTGATGAGTTTTCACTTCCTACGGCTTCCACTAGATGTCAACAGTCAATATAACTTTGTCTGATGACTCTAATGTGAAGGGGGGCCGAAGGAGACCGGAATTTGTCAGGTCTGCCACGAACTGACCATGCTTTCGCTTTCACATGCGCGTTCACATGAGGAGGCTCATCCAGAACGCCGCAGCCCGTCTGGTGTTCAACTTTCCCAAGTTCTCTCACGTCACCCCGCTCCTCCGCTCTCTCCACTGGCTTCCAGTTGAAGCTCGCATCCGCTACAAGACAATGGTGCTTGCCTACGGAGCTGTGAGGGGAACGGCACCTCCGTACCTTCAGGCTCTGATCAGGCCCTACACCCAAACAAGGGCACTGCGTTCATCCACCTCTGGCCTGCTC
>NW_019954051.1:0-1968 GCF_002910315.2 Salvelinus sp. IW2-2015
ATTAAACCTAAACAACTTAGCCCCTATTAACAACCCCCAAAAAACAACCCAGGTTGAATTAACACACCGATAGAGATTTAAGATGAAGAAATATTTAAAATAACTATGCCATCTCTGCCTCACTCGTAAAGGGATTGTAATCAGACAAGTACTTGACAGAGCAGAATGTCAGACTAAAGTTCCGGTTGGGGGAGAGCGTGAATGTCAAGGGACAGTGAGCACAGTTCTCAGTTTGGTACCGAGGGACGGGTTTGAAATAATTATTTTGGGGTGTGGACCTAGTCCTGGGGGTTCAAATACAGAAGAAACAAAACCCTACTTAACCCATAAAACAGACAGTTTGTTATGCCTACACTGCTCCGTTGTGGTTTCTAACAGGGCAGCAGCTCATTACAGTATCATTCACACAAACAGGGTAGGGGTATGTGGGTTTGTTGTATATATATATAAAAAAAAAAACAGGAACTTAAAAATGGCAAAGCCCCGCTTAGTACTCGTCTGCCTGGGTCTCCACCTTGTAGCCGTTCTCATTGGAAACGTAGCCCTCTCCCGACTGCACCGACTCCTGGTCCACCATCAACCCATCCTGGCTGTTCTCCTCTGGCTGGGGCGGCGCTTCGCCCGTTTCGCCCGCCTCCCCGTTACCCACGTCGTCCTGCTCGGCCGAGGGGAGCAGGAGAGAGCCATGCCGGTCCTCCCTGCGCTCCCCGCCACCCCGCTCCCTGTCTCTCTTATGCTCCCTGTCCTTCTCCCTGTCCCCCCTGTGCCTCTCCCGGTCCCTCTCCCGGTCCTTGTCCCTGTGGCTGCGCCTCCGGTCACGGTCCCGCTCCCTGTCTCTGTCCCGCTCCCTCCCGCCACGCTCCTCTGCCACCTCTCCCCCTTCCTCACCCACACTAGGCTCTTCAGGCATCTTCTCTCCTCCCTCCCCCATCATACCCTGTCTCTTATACACATCTAGATGTGTATAAGAGACAGCTCTTGGACATGCACATGACATTTCCTTACTCTCCCCCCCCATTTTCAACCTTGTTCAAAAACCAGGTTTCCATCCAACCTTTTTATGCAAAGTACGGCAGATAAAAAGTAATGACAGGCCTGACGGAAACAGATTTTTGGGTAAATTATCCAAATGTCAACTAGACAAGGTGGAATATGTGTTGGTAAAATTAATTATGCGAGAAATGTCAGTGGAAACAATTATGCGCAAATATTGATACAATAACCATCATTTGGAAGTAAACTTGGGAGTCACGCGATGACATGTGGTCCTCCCACTACTAGTCGGAAAAGCGCGCGGTTCATTAAACTACAGATTACATAAATTAATGAACTTCACAGAGTGGTGAAAGTGCACGGTAATTAGCTTGATGTTACTTTCCAATAAATATTTAGGGTCTTATTCTGGTGACATGATAGTCGATGCTTGGCTGCTGTTTGAAAAATAAAGTCTCACTCTTTTGTCCACATCTCATGTAGGCTATATGTGCGCTCTAGCCAAACATCGTGCTGTTGGTTAGAGAACATATGCCAATAACAAAGTGGGCACACGCTATATAACGCATTTTTTTTGTAACAATCAGTGGGGTTAAATGTGATAAGGAAAAGATAGTTCAATGGGTTTCGATACATCGGAATTTAACCGCAAAATGCATTTTTATTTGCACTACATCACGCAGCCTTTTATTTGCAACAAGTCAATTAGATGGAAACATCTTTGGTGGGAAAACGCATATAATGCCTTATGCAGATAAGAATATTTGCATGAAAATCTGTCGCCAATTGGATGGAAACCTAGCTATTGGTGTACATTTTCTTGAGAATAGACATATGGGTCCAGACAGTTGAGTAAGATGTTCTCAGGGTTGTACTTTAAAGTAAAAAAGGAACATATCAAATACATATATTTTTTTCCTTTTTATTTAAATTTTATCTTCTTTTGTGGGATCATGGATTCATACAAATCACTTG
>NW_019954052.1:0-1968 GCF_002910315.2 Salvelinus sp. IW2-2015
AAGCGGGTCGAGAGTGAAGTTCATTGGTGTCCACATCACCAACGAACTATCATGGTCCAAACACACCAAGACAGTTGTGAAGATGGCACAACAAAACCTTTTCCCCCTCAGGAGACTGAAAATATCTGGCATGGGTCCCCAGATCCTCAAAAGGTCCTACAGCTGCGCCATCGAGAGCATCCTGATTGGTTGCATCACCGCCTGGTATGGCAACTGCTCGGCATCTGACCGTAAGGCGCTACTACAGAGGGTAGTGCGAACGGCCAAGCTTCCTGCCATCCAGGACCTATATAATAGGCGGTGTCAGAGGAAAGCCCATAAAATTGTCAGAGACTCCAGTCACCCAAGTTATAGACTGTTCTCTGCTACCGCACGGCAAGCGGTACTGAAGCACCAAGTCTAGGACCAAAAGGCTCCTCAACAGCTTCTACCCCCAAGCCATACCCCCAAGCCATGGTTGGATGAAATACAAACAAACCTTGCTAACATTTCAAAGCGAGGGCACATATTTCAGCCTTGTGGGAAAAAACGGACAAATACAATGACTTCTGACAAATACATCATCAGCAACAGTTGCCCATGCAGCTATCCTACTAGCCACAATAAATACACAAAAGCTCTGGATGTTGAAAACCTATTGCATTGTTCTGTGCTAAGGAGGAACGCATGTATGGACAATTTCATATTGTAAGCGCATGGGGCGCTTACATGACACATCATGACCGGGGGGGTTAGAGCGGCTTCTCAACTATCTCTTGATTGAAGTACCAGCGTGGCATAAATACAATGCTGCATTTCGCAACATCATGTTTCCACAAAATGCCAACATTGTTTTGCTACAAACAAATGTTTCCACCTTTCCATTGGTCCACAAAGTCTCTTTCACAACTGACTTCAAAGATCTCCATAAGCATTTTTACATTTKACATTTTTACATTTAGCAGACGCTCTTATCCAGAGCGACTTACAAATTGGAAAGTTCATACATATTCATCCTGGTCCCCCGTGGGGAATGAACCCACAACCCTGGCGTTGCAAGCGCCATGCTCTACCAGTTGACTCAAGTCATCCTCAAGCCTRCCGCCAAGCAACGGTTTATCATTAAAACACCCATCTATGGACATAACTAAAGGTACTTTCCCATTAAAACACCCATCTATAGACATAACTAAAGGTACTTTCCCATCGTCTAAAAGTATTAAGGACGGCTGTATATTGTTGTCTGATTGATTTGCGGTTGATTCAAGCATGTTTGTAAGGATTGGATACCCATATACTGTATAGTAGAGTGAATTCAGCTATGTTGATACAGCATTATATTGATATTTGGATATTTCAATTGGCATATGTGCTAATGTGCCTTTCTCCCAAGTTCACTGTAAATCAAATTTAAAATGGCAGTCCTTCAATTTTAGGAGAGTTAGAGAAACAGATTAAATGTTTTCAACACGAAATTCAAGAGCTTAAGAAAATGAAATGGAGACTACAGAGAGACATCGCCTAGAGGAACAAATTCAAGCTGTAAATGACCAAGATGTCTACGCGGAACCTCAAGGCCTTCAAAGCTCTGTCCGACCAAAGATCCCGGACATACAAAATGCATTGCAAAGAGAAGAGGCACAGAAAAATGAATAAAAAGACTAATCTCCATGTACGACCAATGGAAGATCCAAGCCCGCAAAGCAAGAGAGGAGCTAAAGTCAGATGTTAGAGCGCCAGCTGGCATTTCTGATCCACACATTGGAGAATGGAAAAGGATGATGTCATGAGCGTCTATCTTGAAATTCGAGATCACATCACACCGTCAACTGAGTTAAGGTCGTTTTGTTGACCCATGTGAGGCAGTTACAGCAGATTTACTTGATCCGACTACGCTTGCTCCATTTACGGACCTACGGTCTCACAAATGAATCACAAGCCCAGAGTCAGTTCAGCCATCCACTCCATGGCCTTAAGTTTGGCAGCCAA
>NW_019954053.1:0-1968 GCF_002910315.2 Salvelinus sp. IW2-2015
ATGATCTAGTCTTCGTCTGGTGGATGTATAATAATGAAATGATCTAGTCTTCGTCTGGTGGATCTATAATAATGAAATGATCTAGTCTTCGTCTGACGCTGGTGGATCTATAATAAGCTGATCATATTTTAAGAACAAATTCGTTTACATCCGTGTAAGTGAGCATTTCTCCTTTACCAAGATAATCCATCCACCTGACAGGTGTGGCATATCAAGAAGATGATTAAACAGCATACTCATTACACAGGTGCACCTTGTGCTGAGGACAATAAAAGGCCACTCTAAAATGTGCAGATGTGTCACACAACACAATGCCACAGACGTCTCAAGTTTTGAGGAAGCGTACAATTGGCATGCTGACTACAGGAATGTCCACCAGAGCTGTTGCCAGAAAATTTAATGTTAATTTCTCTACCAATAGCTGCCTCCAACATAATTTTAGAGAATTTGGCAGTACGTCCAACCGGCTTCACAACAGCAGACCATGTGTATGGCGTCATGTGGGCGAGCGGTTTGCTGATGTCAACGTTGTGAACAGAGTGCCCCATGGTGGAGGTGGAGTTATGGTATGGGCAGGAATAAACTACAGACAACGAACACAATTGCATTTTATCAATGGCAATTTGAATGCACGGAGATACTGTGATGAGATCCTGAGGCCCACTGTCGTGCCATTATTCCACTACCATCACCTCATGTTTCAGCATGATAATGCACTGCTCTCGCAAGGATCTGTACACAATCTCTGGAAGCTGAACATTGAACATACTCACCAGATATGTCACCCATATTGAGCATGTTTGGGATGCTCTGGATCTGTGTGTGTACCAGTTCCCGGCTAAATCCAGCAAATTCACACAGCCGTTGAAGAGTGGGACAACATTCTACAGGCCACAATCAACAGCCTGATCAACTCTATGTGAAGGAGAGGTGTTGTGCTGCATGAGGAAAATGACTGGTTTTCTGATCCACGCGGCTACCTTTTAAAGTTTCTGTGACCAACAGATGCATTTCTATATTCCCAGTCATGTGAAAGTGATTGGGGACAATGCCCTGTGTAGGATGCTGTCTTTCAGATGGGATGTTAAACGGGTGTCCTGACTCTCTGTGGTCGTTAAAGATCCCATGGCACTTATTGTAAGAGTAGGGGTGTTAACCCCGGTGTCCTGGCTAAATTCCCAATCTGGCCCTCATACCATCACGGTCACCTAATCATCCCCAGCTTACAATTGGCTCATTCCTCCCCCTCCTTTCCGCTGTAACTATTCCCCAGGTCGTTGCTGCAAATGAGAACGTGTTCTCAGTCAACTTACCTGGTAAAATAACGGTAAAATAAAAATAAATAAAAATCGATGTAAATAAAATATTAAAACAAAGAAATGAGCTCTTGCGCCGAGCCTATCTGGGAACAGAAAAGGGAGCTAATTTGATGCAGAATGCAGGGTGTAGAGGTCAGGTCAGACATGTTAGCTGGGTATCTTCTGGCATGTTTAGTCTCACATTACCACACTTCCAAATGGTGTTTACTCTGGTTCAGAGTGAAATCTCTTAAAAAGTTACATTTTTTTCCCTCTAACCTCTTAAACTCGAAGGTCTCTAAAGAATGTTTCACCTAAATAAACCTATCTACATGACCAGACAAAGAACGTGTCTGTCAAAAACATTGTTTATTTCCTGCCGTGGTTTAATTTAAAGATCCCCTTATAACAAAAAACAAACAGTGATCGGATATGGCTCTTCTCTATAGAGGCCCTTACATTCAACTCTGCAGAGGAGTTAAATAGGTGCAAAATACAGAGCAAACTCCAAAAGGTTACCAGCACACAGGTCCTATTTAGAAACAGCTAAACACATCCTGTCACAGCATTTAATCCATCATGCTGCAACCTGGTCATTTCACCAGTACAGAAACAAAAGTCTGCAAAAGTGTAATTTTAATTTTTTTATAGTTTCACCTTGTAAAACCCT
>NW_019954054.1:0-1968 GCF_002910315.2 Salvelinus sp. IW2-2015
TGTGTGTGTGTGTGTGTGTGTGTGTGTGTGTGTGTGTGTGTGCGCAACAGATAGAGAGAGAAGAAAACAGAGTTAGTCAAACTAAGCCAGGAATCACTGAACCGCCTAAACCTGAATGCTAAATTGCTAATGCTAACGACAGACACCCTTGGAAATAGACAAACATATCAGTTCCATACCTCCCCATTGAGATCCACTACGAACCAGACCCATTTGAAATCCATCTCCAAGCAAACAGAAGTGGTTTAAACTGGTCAGTGTCCAAGACTAATGTGTGTAGCTATAGCGTGGTAGAGTGTATGTGTGTGTGAGCCTGTGTGAAAGTGTGTGACCTCATACACACCAAACACATTTCCTTCCTTGGACGACCCCTTTTCCAGATAGTTTGTTTAGTTGTTCCCCTCTCTGTTAACAATATTCCCAAGTCTGGAGCTCTTCCAGTTGTCCCAAAAACCACTGTCTCTCAAAAAAGAGTAGGAAGATAAAGATAAAAACTCTTTACTGCATTAAGATAAGAGCTTTATGGAGAATGACAGAGATAACCTCGTGCTACAGGAAGGGACTGACAACGCACCTCCTTCCTTCCTGTCAGGAAAAGAGTGTAATCCTGTTTTTTTTATGGGATTCAATAAAACCCTACATACCACAAAGTTGTGAACCACTGGGCTAGATGGCGCTAACAACAATTAAATGGAAGAAAATAAGTTCTATCCACCACTTACCTAAACTGCAACCCGTGATCTGTTTTACCTATGGCAGGGATCCCTCCCAGACTACTACCTTTCCAATGCAATACAGCTAAAACTGTAGCAGGCATGTGGCGAGTGGGATCTCAGATTTACGGTGGTTTGCGGGGACCTTGGTGTGGGAGAGCAGCTGTATTAGACTTAGATTTTAGATGAGTTTATTAGTCACACGCACAGGGTCGCAGATGTAATTGCAGGGTAAAGTGAAATTCTTAAGCTCAGAGCTCCAACAGTGCAGGTCAAAAATACAAGTGAATGAAACAATAATAAAAATAATAATATATGATCCTCTGCAGCAGAGGTAACTCTGGGTCTTCCTTTCCTGTGGCGGTCCTCATGAGAGCCAGTTTCATCATTGCGCTTGATGGTTTTTATGACTGCACTTGAAGAAATGTTCAAATTTTCCAGATTGACTGACCTTCATGTCTTAAAAGTAATGATGGACTGTCGTTTAGCTTTGCTTATTTGAGCTGTTCTTGTCATAATATGGACTTGGTCTTTTACCAAATAGGGATATCTTCTGTATACCACCCCTACCTTGTCACAACACAACTGATTGGCTCAAATGCATTAAAAAGGAAAGAAATTCCACAAATTAACTTAAGGCACACCTGTTAATTGAAATGCATTCCAGGTGACTGGTTGAGAGAATGCCAAGAGTGTGCAAAGCTGTCATCAAGACAAAGGGTAGCTATTTGAAGAATCTCAAATATAAAATATATTTAGATTTGTTTAACACTTTTTTGGTTACTACATGATTCCATACGTGTTATGTCATAGTGTTGATGTCTTCACTATTATTCTACAATGTAGAAAATAGTAAAAATAAAGAAAAACCCTTGAATGAGTAGGTGTTTCCAATCTTTAGACTGGTACTGTACATATTTAAAACATGATCAATGATAAATGTCCATGGGGGTAGCCACTGCCATAGCTCATAGGGCTTGACGTGGAGCTATGGGGACATTTTCACACTACCACATTGCTTAGGTGGAGTTGGGTTTGTGTTTTATGTATTTTTAATAGTCATTGCTATGTGAGAGATGTGCTGGGAGAGAGAGAGAGAAGGAAAGTGGGAGGAAGGCGTGCGTTTCTGCAGAACATAATGTCAAGGCTCATAAGGTAGCCTCTCTGTCAGTTGGAGTAATCTAGTGCATTTGAACCAGGAGATCAGAGCCATTTTGAAAGTGAGCTTGACTACATAGGATGAAAGAGAGCAGAC
>NW_019954055.1:0-1968 GCF_002910315.2 Salvelinus sp. IW2-2015
GCTAGACAATTATCGTTAGCATTCAAGAGTGACATTTTAACTTACTGGCTTATTAACATTAATTTATATAATTGTAGTATTGGCAACCCACATTGTTACATGAATCACAATTAAATATACCGACACAATCAAACGTAACACTTATCTGTTTAGCTACTTTGCTAGCTAGCAGATGTAACGTTATATATATATATTTTTTTTTACAACATATTCATTTTAGCTAACTAGCAAGATGGCAAGTAAAGTTAGTACGCTCGTGAAGGTAACTTACAGCTATTTCGTTCTCCATTGTAGACACCGTGCTTAATTAGATGTCTTGAACAAGTAAAGTGGAAACAAATAATTGATTGAGGGTTATATCCAATCTTAAACAGGAAGACAATGGCAACTAAAGTTAAAACACCTTGCAAGCGAACTGCACACAGCCAGGGACAGCCGAACTTGTATCAGAATCATCAACACCAGTCCCGCTCTAGCTGCAGTATGAACGAAGGAAAAATATCTGGCGTTTACCAGATTGAGCTAGTCGATCCTAAACCATTCATATTCATAGGTGGGCAAGTATTGGTTACATTTCTATTGTTACAGTTGTATTTAACCAGAGAAACATGTATCTATAGATTATTGTTAGTTTGTTTCCATGTGCCAAAGGTASGAAACTTTAGAGCAGTCGCTGGTTAGCTAGCTAGTTTAATTCGGTTTTATTTCCCGCTCTTCGAGGCTCTGCCGCCCTCAAAACTTGTCAAAATGGCACTTTCCCAGTCCCCAATGACAACGTTGATGGCGGGAGAAAAACCGTTTTTATGAAAACCGTTTTCATTGAACAATTTCAGTTAATTCCTACATTAATTTACATTAAGTGTGCATTACTGAACATGGCAATTATCGTATTATTAACATTTTGGCACAAATATTCTACAAAGAAAACTAGCAAACATACCAAAACATTTAGGCACATTTACCCTATCGCCCGAGTCTGTCGTATGGTTGGTACCGGGTTCTGTCTTTTTTTTTTTTAAAGCTAATGTTCAACTCCTTGCACTTCATATTCACATGACTTGGAGTACAAGGAGTGGAATGTTAGCTAAACAGACTGGCAACCAGGCTACTAGGTTATGTCAGGCAGATAATAAATAAATAAAGGTTAAATAAAAAATAAATAAAAAAAAGAGACCGTTCACATTGATACAGCACCTTGCTGCTGTCTTCAATGCAGCGCCCCCTCCCAGTCTTGCTCTTCCTGAGAGRCCTTTTATATATGAACCCTCTTTGATTAGCCATGCACGGTAGTGTGAAGTCCTTAGCTGATCTTTTCACAAGTAGACCTATGGGTAAATGAAATAGAATGTTTCTGTAATGTTCAGCATTCTTTTGCTAGGTCGTTATATTACATAGTCCTATTGAAAGCATTGAATTGATTTTGTGTGCAAGCATCCAATATTGCTATTAGTGCCTATTATGTTGCAGGTGTTGTGCAGTAAGGTACAGGTGCTTATTATTGGTTGCGTTCCCCTGCTCAAACACTGCATGCATAAACCAATGGTTGCCTTCCCTGTCATCAACTGTGCAGTTTTGCACCAAAATGCTAAAACATAAGATGTGGTTAGTTGATACATAAAATACCTATCCGGGCGTTGTAAAATCTGGCATGTAAAAGCTACGTCAGAGCAGAGGAACACGACCATTGCCATACCTTGTTTTGTCATGTTCCCTAGCCTAGCAGAATGTCACACCTGTTCTGTGCTCGGTGCTCGGTGCTCGGCTTACCTACCTGGGAGCATTGAGGTCCAGGGAGGCTGGAGGGTGAACCGTTCATTTCTCCACAGTCCTGGGAGAGACAGGGTTTAGTGCGACGAAAGAAAGAGACACTGTGAGAACTCTGTCGCCAGGCTTGCAATGCCTGTGCTGCACTTACCAGGACGGTATCGTTTAACCGTGAACTGTGGGCCATGAGCACCGCCATCCACC
>NW_019954056.1:0-1966 GCF_002910315.2 Salvelinus sp. IW2-2015
TTGCCTCTTCACAGAGAGCCTATTGATTACAGCTAGCAGGCAAATCCCCAATCAAGTGCTGGTATGCAAAATATTCCTCTTAGAAGTACATGTCTCAGAAAATCTATATCTTAAAATCCCCAAAAGTTAAGTGTGTCCTATATTAAGCCAATTAGCATTCGAGTCTCAAGTTGTTCATTTGGAGAGGCTGTCACGTTCGTCATAATGATTGGACCAAGATGCAGCATGGTATGTTTCCATCCCTTTATTTAGGAAGAGAAAACTCAAAGAACAAAAACAATAAAGCGAACAAACGAAACGTGAAGCTAATATAATGCTCACAGGCAACTATACATAGTCAAGATCCCACAAAGCACAATGGGGAAATGGCTACCTAAATATGATCCCCAATCAGAGACAACAATAAACAGCTGCCTCTGATTGGGAACCATACCAGGCCAACATAGAAATATAATTCACCTAGATAACCCACCCTTAATCACACCCCGACCTAACCAACATAGAGAATAAAAAGCTCTCTACGGTCAGGGCGTGACAGAGGCATGCTTCTCAATTGGCTGTGTATGTACAGTGTATGTGTTCAAGCATGTAAGGGCAGGATTGTCATGCATGTATGTCAGTGTGTGTCGATGGAAACGAATCAGAACAATAAATCAGCTAATGCTAAATGAAACAGTCATATAGAAAGGGAAATCACCTCTGAGCAGGTTATTCTCTGCATTGAAGTCCAACTCCACAGACATACTCACACCTTGCTCATTTGGTGGTGGCTCATTTTCACTGCCATCAGCGCCTTCAGTGAGACATTTGATAATGACACACACTTCTTAATCATCAGGTCGTCATGCGGATTCCGGTAAGAACAAAAATTGTTCATTATTTATAGTCTCTACAAAACCCTGAATTTCCATAATGTTTACCACAGAACTCTCCCTTCTCTCTCTTATAATTTTTGTAGGTCACTTGCTCACACCCTCCCACATCCTCTCAACCCCATACTCTGYTCGTGTCCCCTCTCTAATCTAGGCTTCAGTCTTACCCCCAAAAAGTGAAAGAAAGAACTGTGGAGGTTAAAAGTTATACAAAGTTACAAATAGCAGGAAACTGATATTTATTTATTTTAACTAGGCAAGTCAGTTAAAAGTAAATTCCTTCTTACAATGACAGCCTAGGAACAGTGGGTTAACTGCCTTGTTTAGGGGCAGAACAACAGATTATTACCTTGTCAGCTTTGGGATTCGATCTAGCAACTTTTTGGTTACTGGCCCTACACTCTAACCACTAGGCTACCTGCTGCCCCATATGAGGTCATCTCTAACATAATGTTTCTTTGAGATAGCTTTATTAAGGTTTTCAGCCTTCCTGCAGAGATCTGGAGGTTCTAAGACAAGGGTTGAGCCGTGTTYCAATATTTTACTTCACAAATTTAGATAATGTTTCCTTTTTTCAGACATACAGCTGTGGAATTCCTATAAGCCAACCCCATATGTGCCTGGAAACCTGACATAAGCACAAAAATGTAAGTGCAAAACAAAACAAATTAGCATTTCCAGCTCAGTGCACTGCAGTCCATTGGGTAAATCCTACTCGGTTGGCTTACATGTTATGTTCCACTATCGTTTTTTAGGCATGTTGAGTGACAGAGCATGGTCTGTGGTGTGGTCTTTGAGTACCTCCAAAGTACATACAGTCCTATAAATAGTGACATTCATGTTATCTTAAAGTTCTCTGGGTCTCTGGACTCTTGCACAGTGTCCAGTCTGTGAGTCATCATAGTAAACATAGTATAAAGTCTATTGATATAAAGGTTGCATTGCTGAATAGTGATGCAAGACTGAGCCACACTATGTGAAGGATGTCAGAGAGATTTTCTTCTCCCTAACCACTGACTCACCCTAACCTCTAACCCTTCTGGCCAGAGTACTTGACCTCCCCTTACTGGGGGCAGCATGCATCTCAGATCTGA
>NW_019954057.1:0-1965 GCF_002910315.2 Salvelinus sp. IW2-2015
ATGATCTAGTCTTCGTCTGGTGGATGTATAATAATGAAATGATCTAGTCTTCGTCTGGTGGATCTATAATAATGAAATGATCTAGTCTTCGTCTGACGCTGGTGGATCTATAATAAGCTGATCATATTTTAAGAACAAATTCGTTTACATCCGTGTAAGTGAGCATTTCTCCTTTACCAAGATAATCCATCCACCTGACAGGTGTGGCATATCAAGAAGATGATTAAACAGCATACTCATTACACAGGTGCACCTTGTGCTGAGGACAATAAAAGGCCACTCTAAAATGTGCAGATGTGTCACACAACACAATGCCACAGACGTCTCAAGTTTTGAGGAAGCGTACAATTGGCATGCTGACTACAGGAATGTCCACCAGAGCTGTTGCCAGAAAATTTAATGTTAATTTCTCTACCAATAGCTGCCTCCAACATAATTTTAGAGAATTTGGCAGTACGTCCAACCGGCTTCACAACAGCAGACCATGTGTATGGCGTCATGTGGGCGAGCGGTTTGCTGATGTCAACGTTGTGAACAGAGTGCCCCATGGTGGAGGTGGAGTTATGGTATGGGCAGGAATAAACTACAGACAACGAACACAATTGCATTTTATCAATGGCAATTTGAATGCACGGAGATACTGTGATGAGATCCTGAGGCCCACTGTCGTGCCATTATTCCACTACCATCACCTCATGTTTCAGCATGATAATGCACTGCTCTCGCAAGGATCTGTACACAATCTCTGGAAGCTGAACATTGAACATACTCACCAGATATGTCACCCATATTGAGCATGTTTGGGATGCTCTGGATCTGTGTGTGTACCAGTTCCCGGCTAAATCCAGCAAATTCACACAGCCGTTGAAGAGTGGGACAACATTCTACAGGCCACAATCAACAGCCTGATCAACTCTATGTGAAGGAGAGGTGTTGTGCTGCATGAGGAAAATGACTGGTTTTCTGATCCACGCGGCTACCTTTTAAAGTTTCTGTGACCAACAGATGCATTTCTATATTCCCAGTCATGTGAAAGTGATTGGGGACAATGCCCTGTGTAGGATGCTGTCTTTCAGATGGGATGTTAAACGGGTGTCCTGACTCTCTGTGGTCGTTAAAGATCCCATGGCACTTATTGTAAGAGTAGGGGTGTTAACCCCGGTGTCCTGGCTAAATTCCCAATCTGGCCCTCATACCATCACGGTCACCTAATCATCCCCAGCTTACAATTGGCTCATTCCTCCCCCTCCTTTCCGCTGTAACTATTCCCCAGGTCGTTGCTGCAAATGAGAACGTGTTCTCAGTCAACTTACCTGGTAAAATAACGGTAAAATAAAAATAAATAAAAATCGATGTAAATAAAATATTAAAACAAAGAAATGAGCTCTTGCGCCGAGCCTATCTGGGAACAGAAAAGGGAGCTAATTTGATGCAGAATGCAGGGTGTAGAGGTCAGGTCAGACATGTTAGCTGGGTATCTTCTGGCATGTTTAGTCTCACATTACCACACTTCCAAATGGTGTTTACTCTGGTTCAGAGTGAAATCTCTTAAAAAGTTACATTTTTTTCCCTCTAACCTCTTAAACTCGAAGGTCTCTAAAGAATGTTTCACCTAAATAAACCTATCTACATGACCAGACAAAGAACGTGTCTGTCAAAAACATTGTTTATTTCCTGCCGTGGTTTAATTTAAAGATCCCCTTATAACAAAAAACAAACAGTGATCGGATATGGCTCTTCTCTATAGAGGCCCTTACATTCAACTCTGCAGAGGAGTTAAATAGGTGCAAAATACAGAGCAAACTCCAAAAGGTTACCAGCACACAGGTCCTATTTAGAAACAGCTAAACACATCCTGTCACAGCATTTAATCCATCATGCTGCAACCTGGTCATTTCACCAGTACAGAAACAAAAGTCTGCAAAAGTGTAATTTTAATTTTTTTATAGTTTCACCTTGTAAAAC
>NW_019954058.1:0-1965 GCF_002910315.2 Salvelinus sp. IW2-2015
TGAGGACTTTTCTGAAATCTACCCTGTAATGTTTCCAAATGAAAGGACTGACATCTTGTGGTAAAGTGTGATATTGCAGACGTGGCAGTGAGCTCGCGTTTTATTCACCTGTCACATGTATTATACAGTAGCAGGGAAGAGGATTGAACTCTCCTGAAAGTCTGTCTGGAATTCTACAAAATACTATTCATTTTTTTAAAAATGTTTGATTACTCATTATTTGCATCAAGAATATGACATTTCCATTATGAGGTCAAATAATCTCATAACAGGGATGTTTTTCTAAAACATCCAGAGATCTATGCTGCACATGTCCAACAAACTGGTTTGGATTTATCCAACTATATTAAAACTGCATAAAATGTAAGAGACTGAAATAACTTTTCAGTGTCCCGAGTCTCTCTGGGGTCCCAGGTGATACTATATCCAGGGCTGCTTTACTGAGCTCTCCATGGCAGTCACATGATGATCCCTTTCCACAGTCATTAGATGATGGGAATCCACAAGCAACAACTATCAACACTTAACATTTCATTTATGTTCTTACATGGTAAATGTCTTGTAAACTGGACCGGGGCCATCAGGACCATGGCAGGAGAGATCCTCAAGCCGGCCAGGGTCACTGGATGATCCAGCCTGGAGGCAGGCGTGTCCTCCTTCCTCCCTGCGCACGTCCAAATTGATCCCTGCACACGTCCTTCCTCCCTGCACTCTTCCACCTTCCTCCATGTGAGCGTCCTTCCTTCCGGTGCGTGTGTATCGTCCTTCCTCCCTGTGCGTGTGTATCGTCCTTCCTCCCTGTACGTGTGTATCGTCCTTCCTCCCTGTATCGTAATTCCTTCCTGTGTCCTCCTTCCTTCCTGCATGACTTGAGTGAAGCCAATGCAGCCGCTAAGGGAGCAAGTATCTCACTACAAGTCAACACAGGAAGAGTCCACCATGTACCCTGTACACATCAACACAGGAAGAGTCCACCATGAACCCTGTACACATCAACACAGGAAGAGTCCACCATGAAGCTCCTGTGCACGTCAACACAGGAAGAGTCCACCATGAACCCTGTGCACGTCAACACAGGAAGAGTCCACCATGAACCCTGTGCACGTCAACACAGGAAGAGTCCACCCAATTGCGAATTTGTAACATGAACATATTCAACAAATTGGCAAATTCAGTAACATATTCTACTAATTGCAATTCGTAACATCTACAAAATGCAATTCGTAACCATATCGAAATTGCAATTCCATAACAAATATTTTTTTCCCCTACCAAATTAGGTGGGGGAATGGACATCGTCTAAATAATACAACCATGTCTGGATTGTCTTGGATTTAACGTACAGAATAATATGAAATGGCTCCGAGACCACGTTGGTAGCCTACATTCAAAAGAAAAGATCACCATAGGTCAGATGTCCAATTTGATGTGCACGTTTTTCCCACCCAATTCTCAGAAGGGTTGATAAAAATGGCACAGACATTCACAGTGGATGTCATTGTGGTTTGAGTATGGCATAGGTTTCTAAACGTACACTCCCAACAAACCTCTCTGGTCAAAGTTCAGGTGGCGCGCCTTGCTCACTGCACATTTCAGATAGAAAATGCGTGCACAGGGTTCATGGTGGACTCTTCCTGTGTTTGAATGTGCACAGGGTACATGGTGGATCTTCCTGTGGTTGATGTGCACAGGGGTTCATGTGGACTCTTCCTGTGTTGAATGTGACAGGGTTCATGGTGAACTATTCCTGTGTTGACCGTGCACAGGAGGTTCATGGTGGACTCTTCCTGTGTTGGACGTGCAAGCGGGGGTTCAATGGTGGACTCTTCCTTGTTGACGTGCACAGGGTTCCATGGTGGACTCTTCCTGTGTGACGTGCAACAAGGGGTTCATGTGGATCTCTGTGTTGAACGTGCACAGGGGGTCAGATGGGACTCTTCTGTGTTGACGTCCAGGGGGTTATGT
>NW_019954059.1:0-1965 GCF_002910315.2 Salvelinus sp. IW2-2015
AAGGATATTGCTGCCAGTAAGATTGCACCTAAATCAACCATTTATCGGATCATCAAGAACTTCAAGGAGAGCGGTTCAATTGTTGTGAAGAAGGCTTCAGGGCGCCCAAGAAAGTCCAGCCAGCGCCAGGACCAGTTGATTCAGCTGCGGGATCGGGGCACCACCAGCACAGAGCTTGCTCAGGAATGGCAGCAGGCAGGTGTGAGTGCATCTGCATGCACAGTGAGGCGAATACTTTTGGAGGATGGCCTGGTGTCATGAATGGCAGCAAAGAAGCCACTTCTCTCCAGGAAAAACATCAGGGACAGACTGATATTCTGCATAAGGTACAGGGATTGGACTGCTGAGGACTGAGGTAAAGTCATTTTCTCTGATGAATCCCCTTTCTGATTGTTTGGGGTATCCGGAAAAAAGCTTGTCCGGAGAAGACAAGGTGAGCGCTACCATCAGTCCTGTGTCATGCCAACAGTAAAGCATCCTAAGACCATTCATGTGTGGGGTTGCTTCTCAGCCAAGGGAGTGGGCTCACTCACAATTTTGCCTAAGAACACAGCCATGAATAAAGAATGGTACCAACACATCCTCCGAGAGCAACTTCTCTCAACCATCCTCCGAGAGCAACTTCTCTCAACCATCCAGGAAGAGTTTGGTGACGAACAATGCCTTTTCCAGCATGATGGAGCACCTTGCCATAAGGCAAAAGTGATAACTAAGTGGCTCGGGGAACAAAACATCGATATTTTGGGTCCATGGCCAGGAAACTCCCCAGACCATAATCCCATTGAGAACTTGTGGTCAATCCTCAAGATGCGGGTGGACAAACAAAAACAAAAAACCCAAATTCTGACAAACTCCAAGCATTGATTATGCAAGAATGGGCAGCCATCAGTCAGGATGTGGCGCAGAAGTTAATTGACAGCATGCCATAGCGGTTTGCAGACGTCTTGAAAAAGAAGGGTCAACATTGCAAATATTGACTCTTTGCATCAACTTCATGTAATTGTCAATAAAAGTATTTGACACTTATGAAATGCTTGTAATTATACTTMAGTATTCCATAGTAACATCTGACAAAACAATCTAAAGACACTGAAGCAGCAAACTTTGTGAAAATTTATATTTGTGTCATTCTCAAAACTTTTGGCCACGAATGTATGCCGGGGATGATGTGGTGATGATTTTGACCTGAGGGAAGGCGTRGGCCACAGAATGAACACCTAATTTACCCAGCAGCAGAGACACCAGCAAGATTGTATCCTCCTGGACAGGACAGACAGACAGATAGGGTCACCTTACTAATGATCATTGTTCTATGACAGTTAATACCAGGTAAATAGCACAGAGAAAAGTAAAGTATGCCCCTAATGTGTTCACCCACCAGGAGGACTCGTACGGCCATCATGGAAGCAGCTCCTGTTGACACGGTGCAGTCCATCAGAATCACATGGTCCTCACTGATGTTCTTAGGCAGACGCAGGTAGTGCAGCTGGGAGGAAGATTCAAACTTCTGGTTCTCTTGTGTCCTGGTTGGTTGGATGAGGATCTTTTTCATATCTCTGGTTCTCCTGTGTCCTGGTTGGTTTGGATGAGGATCTTCTTCATACCTCTGGTTCTCCTGTGTCCTGGTTGGTTTGGATGAGGATCTTCTTTGAACAATGAACCAGACTTGTGGAGGTCTACATTTTTTTTCTGAGGTCTTGGCTGATTACTTTTGATTTTCCCATGATGTAAGCAAAGAGGCCTGTGAGTATGAAGGTAGGCCTTGAATACATCCACAGGGTAACACATCCAATTGACTCAAATGATGTCAATTAGCTATCAGAAGCTTCTAAAAGCCATGAATCATTTCTGACATCAATTTTCCAAGCTTTTAAAGGCACAGTCAACTTAGTGTATGTAACTTCATCTGGGCGGGAGAGATATGAGCCCAGCGCTCCAGGCGGTGTGTAAAGATGTCCGCATCGG
>NW_019954060.1:0-1965 GCF_002910315.2 Salvelinus sp. IW2-2015
CGGGAGTGACAATAGACATTTGATTGATTTTTGATTTGACAAGAGCTTTGTGCCACACCTGGGACTGCGCAATATTTCCATTATTATGACTGTGTTTTAATTCTTAAAGGTCTGTCTAGGAGGTGATGGGGGTCATGGCTAGATAGCTATTTTCAAGTCTTGCCATAGATTTTCAAACATATTTAAGTCAAAACTGTAACTTGGCCACTCGGGAACATTCACTGTCTTCTTGGTAAGCAACTCCAGTGTAGATTTGGCCTTGTGTTTTAGGTTATTGTCCTGCTGAAAGGTGAATTCCTCTCCCAGTGTCTGGTGCAAAGCAGCMTTTRKTCTAMGATTTTGCCTGTGCTTAGCTCCGTCCCATTTCTTTTTATCCTGATAAACTCCCCAGTCTTTATCGATGTCAAGCCTACCCATTTCATGATGCAGCCACCACCATGCTTGAAAATAAGGAGGCAGTTACTTAATGATGTGTTGTGTTGGATTTGTCCCAAACATGGGCTTTGCATTTAGGCCAAAAAGGACGACTGTATCTTTGATGTGTTTGGGTGGTTGAATATACCACCATAATTATGAACTTGACCATGCTTAAAGAGATATTCAATGTTTAATTGTTATTGTTACCCATCTACCAATCACTGCTCTTCTTTACGAGGCTTTTGAAAACCTCCCTGGTCTTTGTAGTTGAATCTGTGCTTGAAGTTCTATACTTGACCGAGGGACTTTACAGATGTGGTATGTAGGGGGGACAGAAGAAAGGCTAGTCACTAAAACATCATGTCAACCCCTTCAGACCTTGGGACTATAAGTTTCTATATGTGCAAAGCATAGATCTGAGATATTGAGCATTAGAGTTTTCACATCACAGATCTCAGAGCTGTTTTGTAGCTCATTCTTCTTTCATAACCCAGATAGGTCCCACCTTAAAGGTACCTAAAGTGCTGAGTATCAAAATCCTAAGCCATTTGTAAATCTGTTTTTTTTAGAGGTGGGGTGGCTACGTTATGGCCATTCTTCAGATAAAGTTGTTAAAAAAAATCAAAGTAAATGCAAAATGTATGGTTTTGAGATAATGGGTATTTTTCAAGTCCCAGATCTCACAATTGTTTTTTGATGTCTTACATTTCCTCTTCATGACTCAATAAATACAGTGCATTTGGAAAGTATTCAGACCCGTTGACTTATTCCACATTTTGTTACGTTACAGCCTTATTTTTTTTATTTTTTTATTCCCCTCTTCAATCTACACACAATACCCCATATTGACAAAGTAAAAGCAGGTTTTTAAACATTTTTGCAAATGTATAAAAAATAAAAAACAGAAATATTATATTTACGTAAGTATTCAGACCCTTTACTCAGTCTTTTGTTGAAGCAATTACAGCCTTGAGTCCTCTTGGCTTTGACGCTACAATTCTTGGCACACCTGTATCTGGGGAATTTCTCAAAATTCTTCTCTGCAGATCCTCTCAAGCTCTGTCAGGTTGGATGGGGAGCGTCGCTGCACAGCTATTTTCAGGTCTCTCCAGAGATGTTCGATCAGGTTCAAGTCCTGGCTCTGGCTCGACTACTCAAGAACATTCAGAGACTTGTCCCGAAGCCACTCCTGTGTTGTCTTGGCTGTTTGCTTAGGGTCTTTGTCCTGTTGGAAGGTGAACCTTCGCCCCCAGTCTGAGGTCCTGAGCGCTCAAAAGCACATGAAACACGCTTGGATTTTTCCAAAAGGACACAAAACGATTCGCAGATCTAGAACCCAAGATCTCTGGTCTTGATGAACAAATTGAACTTCTTTGGGAATGCATGCCAAGCGTCACTCTGAGACTGTCACCGTCCCCTACCTGAGCATGGTGTGAGCGAGGCTTGGGATGATATTCAGGTCAGGGCTGGGGAGACTCGTCCGGATCGAGGGAAAGATGAACGAGCAAAGACATAGAGATCCTTGATAGAAAACCTTGGCTCCAGAGC
>NW_019954061.1:0-1965 GCF_002910315.2 Salvelinus sp. IW2-2015
ATTAGAATGGCACTGATTGGGATGCTGTATACACTTTCATCATGGTTTTAAGCTATTTTTATGGAGTATGCACAGTGCCTTCAGAAAGTAGTCACACCCCTTAACWRAWTSRYSAWTYWGTTGTGTTACAACCTAAATTCAAAATTGATTAAATATATTTTATTTCTTACCCAACTACACACAATACCCCATAATGACAAAGTGAAAACATGTTTTTAGAAATGCATATTTATTGAAAATGACAAACAGAAATATCTAGTTTACATAAGTATTCACACCCCTGAGTCAATACTTTCTATAAGCACCTTTGGCAGAGATTACAGCTGTGAGTCTTTCTGGGTAAATCTCTAAGAGCTTCCCACTCATGGATTGTGCAACATTTGCCCATTATTCTTTTCAAAATTCTTCAAGTTCTGTCAAATTGGATGTTGATCATTGACAGATAAACATTTTCAGGTATTGCCATACATTTTCAAGTCGATTTAAGTCAAAKCTGTAACTCGGACACTCTGTATTACATTCTGTAATGTACCTCTCTCCTCTGGCTGCCCACGATGAGCTCCAAATTCACTGTCTTCTTGGTAAGCAACGCCAGTGTAGATTTGGCAGTGTGTTTTAAGTTATTGTCCTTCTGAAAGGTGAAATAATCTCCCAGTGTCTGGTGGAAAGCAGACTGAACCAAGTTTTCTTCTAGGATTTTGCCTGTGCTTAGCTCCATTCCGTTTCTTTTTTATTCTGAAAAACTCCCCAGTCCTTAACGCTTGCAAGCATACCCATAACATGATGCAGCCAGCACCATGATTGAAAATATGGAGAGTGGTACTCAGTAATGTGTTGTATTGGATTTGCCCCAAACATAACACTTTGTATTTAMGACAAAAAGTGAATTGCTTTGCTACATTTTTTGCAGTATTACTTTAGTGCCTTGTTGCAAACAGGATGCATGTTTTGGAATATTTGTATTCTGTACAGGCTTCCTTCAATTAGGTCAGTATTGTGGAGTAACTACAATGTTGTTGATCCATCCTCAGTTTTCCCCTATCACAGCCATTAAACTCTGTAACTGTTTTAAAGTCGCCATTGGCCTCATGGTGAAATCCCTGAACGGMTTCCTTCCTCTCCGGCAACTGAGCACCTGTATTTTTGTAGTGACTGGGTGTAATGATACACCATCCAAAACATAATGAATAACTTCACTATGCTCAAAAGGATATTCAATATCTGCTTTTTGTATTTTTACCCATCTACCAATAGGTCCCCTTCTTTGCAAGGCATTGGAAAACCTCCCTGGTCTTTGTGGATGAATCTGTGTTAGAAATTCACTGCTCYACTGAGGGACCTTACAGATAATTGGGGTGCAGGGATGAGGWAGTCATTCAGAAATCATGTTAAACACTATTATTGCACAAAATAAAAATCTGAAATATCTTGAATCAATAGGTATTCAACCCCTGTGTTATGGCAAGATGAAATAAGTCCATGCAACTTATTATGTGACTTCTTAAGAACATTTTTACTCCTGGACTTATTTAGGCTTGCCGTAACAGGGGTTGAATACTTATTGACTCAAGACATTTCAGCTTTTCKTTTTTAATTAATTTGAAAACATTTCGAGAAACATAATTCCACTTTCACATTATGGGATATTGTGTGWAGGCCAGTGACAACAAATCTCAAATTAATCCATTTTAAATTCAGGCTGTAACACAACAAAACGTTGAAAAAGTCAAGGGGTGTAAATACTTTCTGAAGGCACTGTAATAGAAAATGTGTGCTTGTGTCTGTCACACTGATGCACACCTGTGTCCTCCAGAGSTCGTCCCTCTCCTGGGCTACTCTCCAGTGTGTATCACTCATCATGGCTATGAGCAGGTTGAGCAGCAGTATGTAGGAGACCACAGAGAAGGTGCAGTGCAGCACATGGACAATAGGGGGCGTTGTGATGGTGTGGTCCACTGGCAAGTC
>NW_019954062.1:0-1964 GCF_002910315.2 Salvelinus sp. IW2-2015
AGCAGTCAGACTGTGTTTTAATTATAAATGACTTAACTCAACCAAGCAAGCAGGATACCAGGAGAAATCATTTAAACACTTTAACAACCATCACATCATATTCTGCTCTGTAAAGTAGAT
Source organism: Salvelinus sp. IW2-2015 (assembly GCF_002910315.2). Classification (NCBI taxonomy): domain Eukaryota; kingdom Metazoa; phylum Chordata; class Actinopteri; order Salmoniformes; family Salmonidae; genus Salvelinus; species Salvelinus sp. IW2-2015. The sequence continues at coordinate 121 of NW_019954062.1, forward strand.
CAAAATCTGTGTGGATTCTGCCCAATTTCCGGGATATTTTACTAATCCTATATCGAAAATAACCTGTGTATTAGCCTAGCGGTTTCCTAATGATTGTCATTTTTTTGTTTTACTAAAGTCCATTTAGTTGATCCACATACATAGCTAGTTAATTAATTAGTTAGTTTGTTTGTTAGTTAGTTCGTTCGTTAGTCTATTAGCTTGTCAGTTCGTAAATGTATTAGTTCGTGAGATTGGAGTTCCATGTAGTATCCACATAGTTAACTTCCTGGATGCCCTAGGAGTTCTGATGAGCTGTGAGGAGTTCTGAGGAGTTCTGAGCCCAGGTGGAGCTAGAGGTCAAAGGTTAGTAGACTTTCTACCCAGGAACCATCTGGGCATTCAGGCTAAGCGTTCCTATTGATCATAGAGGCACTCCAAACTGAGCTGCCTGGAGCCTGACAGATGTTATAGGTCATTGAGGCAAAAGCATAATCAAAAACTCTGTCTGTCTGTCTGTCAGTCTATGACTCTCTCTCCCTCTCTTTCTCTCGGTCTCACGCACGCACGCACGCACGCACACACACACACACGGTTCCATGCTCAGTCAAGGCTAACTGATTCGGGAGATGTCTGCCGGGATGCAACAAACACCACAAATCCTGTCCCTCTGTCTGTCTGTCTATCTATCCAGCCCCTCCCACTTCCGAGGCCAGCTGCCTCCCTCCTCTCCACCTCCCTCTGCTTTTAATTAAAGCACACTGGGGACTTCATGAAACTAGCGGCATGGCTGTTAAGAGTCACGGCCTCCCTCACACACTGACAACACAGCGCTGACACAAAGGCTGCGTCTACACAGGCAGCCCAATTCAGATTTTTTCCACCAGTAATTGGTCTTTTGACCAATCACATCAGATCTTTTTCTGAGCTGATCTGATTGGTCAAAAGACCAATTAGTGTAAACTGGGCTGCCTGTGTAGACATAGCCATATCACAACAATGAACCAAGACAAAACAAGGCTTTTAACCCCATTACAACTGAACTGTTTTCTTTTTAATGAGTGGAAACTGAAGCAGTGTCCTGTGTCAGTAACTACGGAGGATGATAAATGCTCGCACCATACAGAGTGAGGTAAATGTGTGTCCATACAAAGGAAGGTCCAACTGTAGCGTGCCAATACTGTTCTCTTCAAGTAATCCACTGTGATAGGTAGTATTCTCTCATACAGTCAGTGATGATATACATTATTCTCCTAAAACAGCCCACTACAGAGTACACTAATCTCCTTACATGACTCTTTGTCYTGTGCACTATTCTTCTCAAGGTGTTCTCAAGCTTACAACAGTTAAGTATAACAGGATCCTTCCAGCTTGAGAGATGGAACACTCAAACAAAATATGTGAAGAGAGAGTAGAGTATCCACAATGAAACAGTGAGCATGGAGGGTTACATAATAATACAATTATTGTGGCTAGTTCGATTAATATAATAGTTTGTTTAAAACATTTACATGCTTTGCAAGAACGGGTTCCCTAATAATACTGTTTACATGGACACATCTGAAATCAGGCTACTGAGGGGACATTTTCTTTTATAAATGCAAGAAATCACCAATCAAAATAAACGTTCTACCACAGGGACCACTTTATTTTTGCGAAACCTTTTTGTTTCTGAGTTGGGACATTTAAAGTTTGCATGTGAAAACTCTTTCTAAGATGCGTACCTTCAGTTTTTCCAAACTCACTTCATTCGTAATAAGAGGGAGGGTCGATCGGCTGAGGCTAGCACATGCACAGATCAAATAAACTGCTAGAACGCCGATTAAGCTGTTTACATGTCCTAATCATTCAAAACGTGACCTCAC
>NW_019954063.1:0-1963 GCF_002910315.2 Salvelinus sp. IW2-2015
GTTGTTTCCTAAAGTCCACAATCATCTCCTTTGATTTGTTGACGTTGAGTGAGGTTAGCTTGGAAAGACAGTACTGTGCCGTATCGAAGAGCCCTCACTGCTGCTCGATCATCCTATTTTTCCAACTTAATTGAGGAGAATAAGAACAATCCAACATTTATTTTTGATACTGTCGCAAAGCTAACTAAAAAGCAGCATTCCCCAAGAGAGGATGCCTTTCACTTCAGCAGTGATAAATTCATGAGCTTCTTTGACAAAAAGATCATGATCATTAGAAAGCAAATTACGGACTCCTCTTTAAATATGCGTATTTCTCCAAAGCTCAGTTGTCCTGTGTCTGCACAAAACTGCCAAGACCTTGGATCAAGGGAGACACTCAAGTTTTTTAATACTATATCTCTTGACACATTGATGAAAATAGTCTTGGCCTCTAAACCTTCGGAGCTGCATACTGGACCCTACTCCAACTAAATCACTGAAAGAGCTGCTTTCTGTGCTTGGCCCTCCTATGTTGAATATAATAAACGGCTCCCTATCCACCGGATGTGTACCAAACTCACAAAAAGTGGCAGTAATAAAGCCTCTCTTGAAAAAGCCAAACCATGACCCAGAACATATTTAAAAAAATATCGGCCTTTATCGAATCGCCTATTCGTCTCAAAATATTTTGAAAAAGCTGTTGCACAGCAACTTACTGCCTTCCTGAAGACAAACAATGTATACGAAACTGTCACGCCCTGACCTTAGAGATCCTTTTTATGTCTCTATTTTGGTTGGTCGGGGCGTGAGTTGGGGTGGGCATACTATGTTGTGTTCTATGTTGTCTAGTTCTATGTGTTTGGCCGGGTGTGGTTCTCAATCAGAGGCAGCTGTCTATCGTTGTCTCTGATTGAGAACCATACTTAGGTAGCCTTTTCCCACTTGTGTTTGTGGGTAGTTGTTTTCTGTTTTGTGTGTCTTCACCTAACAGAACTGTTTCATTTTCGTTCACTCTCGTCGTTATTTTGTTTAGTGTTCAGTTTTGAAATAAATTATAATATGAACACTTACCACGCTGCGTTTTGGTCTCCTCCATTAGACGATCGTTACAGAACTACCCACCACCAAAGGACCAAGCAGCGTGGTGGAATGGACTCCTGGACATCGGAGGAAATCTTGGACGGAGAGGGACCCTGGGCACAACCGGGAGAGTATCGCCGTCCTAAAGAGGAGCTGGAGGCAGCTAAAGTGGAGCGGCGACGCTACGAGGAGTTGGCTTGAGGAGACATGCACGAGAGGCAGCCCCAGAATTTTTTGGGGGGGACACACAGGGAGATTGGCGGAGTCAGGTAGGAGACCTGAGCCAACTCCCCGTGCTTACCGTGGCGAGAGAGTGACCGGGCAGGCACCGTGTTATGCGGTGAAGCGCACGGTGTCCCCAGTGCTCTACATCGCAGCTCCTCGCATCGGCCGGGCTAGAGTGGGCATCGAGCCAGGAGGGATGATGCCGGCTCAGCGCATCTGGCCTCCAGTGCATCTCCTCGGCCCGGGTTATACTGCACCAGCCCTACGCACGGTGTCCCCGGTTTGCCAGCACAGCCCAGTGTGGCCTGTTCCAACTCTCCGCACTTGCTGGGCTACAGGGGGTATCCAGCCAGGACGAGTTGTGCTAGCTCTGCGCTCGAGACCGCCAGTGCGCCTCCACGGCCCAGTGTATCCGGTGCCTCGGCTAAGGAAGAGGCCTCCTGCATGTCTCCCCAGCCTGGTGAGTCCTGTGCCTGTGCTAAGCCCTAACCCTCCTGCATGTCTCCCCAGCCTGGTGAGTCCTGTGCCTGCTGCCAGAGCCAGGCCTCCTGTGTGTCTCTCCACTCCAGTGATGATCCATGGCACGAAGCCTCCAGTGATGATCCATGGCACGCACGAAGCCTCCAAGTGATTGATCCGCATGGGCAGAGAAGCCCTCCATGATGATCCGATGGCACGA
>NW_019954064.1:0-1963 GCF_002910315.2 Salvelinus sp. IW2-2015
AGACGCCTAAGACAGCGCTACAGGGAGACAGGACGGACAGCTGATCGTCCTCGCAGTGGCGGACCACGTGTAACAACACCTGCACAGGATCGGTACATCCGAACATCACACCTGCGGGACAGGTACAGGATGGAAACAACTGCCCGAGTTACACCAGGAACGCACAATCCCTCCATCAGTGCTCAGACTGTCCGCAATAGGCTGAGAGAGGCTGGACTGAGGGATGGTAGGCCTGTTGTAAGGTAGGTCCTCATCAGACATCACCGGCAACAACGTCGCCTATGGGCACAAACCCACCGTTCGCTGGACCAGACAGGACTGGCAAAAAGTGCTCTTCACTGATGAGTCGTGGTTATGTCTCACCAGGGGTGATGGTCGGATTCGCGTTTATCGTCGAAGGAATGAGCGTTACACCGAGGCCTGTACTCTGGAGCGGGATTGATTTGGAGGTGGAGGGTCCGTCATGGTCTGGGGCAGTGTGTCACAGCATCATCGGACTGAGCTTGTTGTCATTGCAGGCAATCTCAACCCTGTGCGTTACAGGGAAGACATCCTCCTCCCTCATGTGGTACCCTTCCTGCAGGCTCATCCTGACATGACCTTCCAGCATTTGATTTTTTTGCTGAATTTRTTTACACTATTTAGTAGTAGTGGGGCTAGCACTTCCCTCATTACAGCTTTCATCAACTTCAAGCAAGCTTTAATGCAGTTCACAACCAGAGCATTTTGCCTTTAGACTTCCGTCTTCAGTACAGTGAGTCCACATCTGTCATCTTATTTTAACACTTTTTGKATCATCTCAAAGAAACCGAGTGACTTGCTCTTCACAAATAACATCACATCTATGTAAACCTTTGACAATGTGCATGATTTAACAGTTGTTAAATAGAGATTCATACTTTTCCGGGAACTGTAATCTGAAAATAACAAAACTTTCACATCTGTCACATCAATAGAATGGGAACATTCCCACTGAGAAAATTCAATTGGTGGCCGTCAATGCTGCAAATCTAAGGATTTGATGCCTCAGCAAGCTGGCTGAATGAAGCTTATTGTAAGTAGACAACTGAGTGTTAGAAAATGTAATATAAAATATCACAGTCAGATGATTAGATCAATGTAGGCCGTCTTCAAACATGAAAATTAAACAATCAGAAGAAACATGCCTTTGTCACTGCAGTTGAAAGAAGTGGACCAAAGTGCAGCGTGGTGAGCGTACATTTTCCTTTTTATTTAAAATGTTGCCAACAAAACAACAAACGAACGCAACAACYGTGAAGCTTACAGGGCTATAGTGCCACAAACAAAGTTAACTACCCACACTGAAAGGAGGGAAAAAGGGCTACCTAAGTATGATTCCCAATCAGAGACAACGATAGAYAGCTGTCCCTGATTGAGAACCATACCCGGCCAAAACATAGAAATAAAGAAACATAGAAAACAAAACATAGAATGCCCACCCCAAATCACACCCTGACCAAACCAACTAGAGACATAAAAAGGCTCCCTAAGGTCARGGCGTGACAGCCTTTTTTGTTTTAAATCCTCGGTCAAATGTATAATATCAAGAACAGACTAATTCATTGATAAACATCTCGTCAATATGATTTAAATGTAGATTATGCTTAATGGAATATGTATTTCAGATTGGATAAAAAATTTGACATGGTTTACAATTAATTACAGTGGCTGTAGTTACAGTTTGGCTGTAGTTTAATTTTATTTAAAACTTCTTATGGCTGCAATCCCGCTAACGGGATGATATGACAACAGCCAGTGAAAGTGCAGGGCGCCAAATTCAAAAAACAGAAATCTCATAATTAAACTTCCTCAGACATACATGTGTTTTATACCATTTTAAAGGTAATCTTGTKGTTAATCCCACCAAAGTGTCCGATTTCAAATATGCTTTTCAGCGAAAGCACTACAAACGATTATGTTAGGTCACACCAAACCACAATAA
>NW_019954065.1:0-1963 GCF_002910315.2 Salvelinus sp. IW2-2015
ACCTACCACGCTCCCCACCCTGGGCCTTCCAGTGGGAGATTGAGGTAACTACCAGCTCCTAACCGGGCTTCCAGTGGGAGATGAGGTCGAACCTCCCCAGTCCCATACCCTAGGGCTTCAGTGGGAGATCTGAGGTCAACCTACCCACTGCTTCCCTAGCCTGGGCTTCCAGTGGGAGATCTGAGTTCAACCTACCCACGCTCCCTCCCTGGGCTTCCAGTGGGAGATCTGAGGTAACCTACCACGCCCCTACCTGGGCTTTCCAGTGGGAGATCGAGGTCAGCTACCCACTGATCTCCCTACCCTGGGCTTTCAGTGCGGAGATTGTAGGGTCAACCAACCCATCGCCTCCCTACCGGGGATTCCAGTGGGAGACTGAGGTCTATACCTAAATTTCCCACTGGGTACACCTATAGCCATCTTCTTCTCTTCCTGACTTCAACCGCAGCTCTCTCAGAGCGGTTCACAGTTTTGCCCAAGGGAGGCAATACGAAGCTGAGAATGCCACTGGGTGTACGTACCATAGGAAGTCCGCTCGAAGCCTACCTTGACTATGTACAGACTCAGCGTGCGACAGAGCTGCGAGTTCTCATGACCACGTTTTGTTGCTATGTTGTCGTAAGTTGTGGCCTAGGGGGCGATATGGGGGGAGGGAATGCTGTAGCACCCAGGTAGCGATGTGCTTCTCTCTCTCTCTTCGCTCTTCTTCTCCTCTCTCTCTTCCCTTCTCTCTCTTCTCTCTCTCTCTCTCTCTCTCTCTCTCTCTCTCTCTCTCTCTTCTCTTCCTCTCTCTTTCTCTCTCTCTCTCTTCTCTCTCCCTCTCTCTTCCCTCCTCCGTCTCCTCTCTCTCGTCTCTCCTCTGCTCTCTCCTCTCGTCTCTCTTCTTCTCTCTCTCTCTCCTCTCTTCCTCTCTCTCTCCTCTCTCTCCTCTGTCTCTCTCTCTTCTTCTCTCTCTCATCTCCTCTCTCTCTCTCCTCTCTCTCTCTCTCTCCTCCTCTCTCTCTCTCTCTCTCTTTCCTCTCTCATCTCTCTCTCTTCTCTTACAGACAAAGACAAGTGTGGACTAACAGTACCTAGTCAATGTGCATGGTGATGAGGAAATTGAGGTAGATACGTACATATATCTAGGAATAAATTGGCAGAGAGTAAACAGCAACATCAATGCAGATAGAGTCTAAGTATTTAATAATTGTCTGAACGGCACCAGAACATCAAAGGTAGATAAGACAGAAGTTTATGAAGTAGGGAGTAATGTAGGGATCGACAGGTCTTTAGCCAACCTTCTGATACGGTGATGAGTATCAAAACTGTCACCTGTAACAAAACGAAGGGCGCTACTCTTAAACCCTCAAAGTAGCAGCTGCACTTTGATACATAATATCACCATAACCAAGAACAGATAAAAAAGATTGACTGAATAATCTGCTTCCTACCGCTTAGAGAAAAGTACCATCTGTTTCTATAGAAAAATACAACTTTAAATCSTAGTTTCGTAACCAGCTCATCTATATGTTWTTTTTTYTAAACATTYAAATCAATATCAATCTAAATGCCTAAGTATTTATATGCAGGAACACGTTCGATTAGAGAACAATCTAATGAGTGAACATGTAGTTMATCTGAAACCTTCTAATGAGAGTTTAATAAAAACAACATGTATTTTAGTTTTGCCATTATTAAGCAAAAGTTTTAAATCAGCAAGGGATTCCTGCATACAATTTGACTGTGGTTTTGACAAAGCAACATTCAGGGCAATAGCATATATAATAATATCATCATATGAATTAAGATTACCATTTTTAACAGATTGTATACATGTGTGACTGGGAGTAGCTCACCATTCCAGAACAGGATAATTACCCTCTAACCCTGATGATCATGTCTCCTATATAACCCTGATGATCATGTCTCCTATATAACCCTGATGATCATGTCTCCTATATTACCCTCTAACCCTGATGAT
>NW_019954066.1:0-1962 GCF_002910315.2 Salvelinus sp. IW2-2015
CACTATGTTTTCATGTTTAAGCTTTTGAAAGAGTTTTTGTATTGAATATGTTGAATATTTGTATTAGGCCTATATCATAGCTATAATAAAATAATGTTTCTGATTCTTTGTCTCATCCGCAGCTCCATTAGTCCAGTAGACTTCTATTTAAAGGTGATACAGTTTCCTTTACTACTACAGTATATAATTTGCACTATTTTGTTGCTGTTTTTCATGTAACACACACACACACGCAGTTCTGCAGTTATATTCAGAACTCTGTCCCTCTCATCTCTCTCCTCTCCTCCCCAGTTAAGACAGAGCCTATAAACAACAGTGAGACTGACTTCCACAGAAAGCAACATTAGACAGTCCTGCAGGCAAAGGTACCACCACACATAGTTTCAGCCTCTCATTCCTCCCTTTAAAATGGAGCCTAACAGACACGCATAGCAGTACTCACAGATGTTGTTGGTACCAGCCATATTAAAACCAACTATCACCAAGTTGACCATTGCAGACATTCGTTTCCCTTTACACAAATACACATAAGCTGTTCRTGTGACGTCACCATTACTCTCACTCTTTTACCTATGCTTCTACCATATTTATTCAGAATCTCATATTTCCTTTCTCCTAGGAATCATGTTTTATGCAGTGCTGGTGAAATGGACAATCAAACACGCCCGCTGTTGCCGCATTGAATAATACAATTCCTATGCAATCAGATATCTTGTGCTTTATGTCCATTATTGTAAAGGATGAGGAAGGGATCCCACAGGTTGTCCTACAGTACAATGTCCCTGAAAATATGTTTGAATTACCTTCAGGAATCTTAGCTACAGGATATCCAAAAGGATTTTGGGGCCATTTTTGCTGTAGGACAATTCCTGCTGGTTGTCCTTCAGGAAAATGACTATCTGCAGGATTCTTGCAGGATTGTTTTCTTGAAGGACTTCCTGCATGATTCCTACAGGAAACTGGTCCCGAAAATCCTACAAGAATCCTGCAGAATATATATCCTGCAGGAATCCTGTAGGATTTTTCATGCAGGATTCCTGTAAGACTTTTTTGTAAGGGTGTAGATAGCCTACAGTAATTTGGTGTGTACAATGTGTGTTTATGACTTAAGTCACCTTTTTAATAAATAGTGATTATTCTTGTCAATCAATCGAATCACTTTTGACATGCTTATTGAACCTCAAGTAATGGGGCACACCTGCACACAGACTCGCATGTACACACACACACACACACTCACACACACACACTCACACTCACACTCACACACACACCATTAACATGGTCCTCTTACTAGCAGAATGCTAAGCCTATAATTCCCCTTTGTCATCTCATCAGGTGGTAAGGGGTCATAAGGGGAAAGATGGAAACTAGAGGCCAGTCTCAAACAGTCTTTGGAGAGCACGGAGAGCTACGTGGACAGATTTAGGCAGGTTACAACAAAACGAGTTTGGAGTAAATTTTTTAAAATCCATTTATCCAGTTATGATTAATTTAGTTTAATAAAAAAGATAATGATTTTCTATAATAAAAGCMWAAATGATGATACTGCATCTATTAAATGTCCTTATTTGTAACGATATTACCATTCCATGCGACCATTTAGAAACTACAGTGTCTAACTTGTATTTCTAGCTGTAGTCTATTTCCCTGTCTGAACTGCGTTTTGCGCCCTCTCTCAACAATTATGAATTATTACACCGCTGTTCAAGATGCAGCAACGGCACACCGCTAGAAGTAGCACATTTACATCACATAGTTCAAACTTACCCGAAACATCAGTAACTGCAAATAAAACGAAATAACCTATCCAAAGTKTARTCCTTTGCGTTATGTGAGTAGGCCTACCCATCTTGGCGTGGGTACTTTGTCAGGACGCACGGCGCAGGCGTTTGGCAAGACATTTATTTGTGACTAGTTTAAATACCCCCCCTCCCTTCCGCCTTCGCTCAGTCTGCGATC
>NW_019954067.1:0-1962 GCF_002910315.2 Salvelinus sp. IW2-2015
AGGCTTTTACTTGTGACATTTTTGGGACGGCAGGTAGCCTAGTGGTTAGAGTGTTGGCCAGTAACCGAAAGGTTGCTAGATCGAATCCCCGAGCTGACAAGGTAAAAATCTTGTCGTTCTGCCCCTGAACAAGGCAGTTAACCCACTGTTCCTAGGCCGTCATTGTAAATAAGAATTTGTTCTTAACTGAGTTAAATAAAGGTTAAATCATTTTTTTTTATATATATTTTTTTTACTGCACTAAAGTGGAAAAATGGGTGCATATTGGGGTGCATGCACTTCCCCAGAATCTTTTAATGTGTCTATTTTCATAGCATTAAGCTAAGAACATTAACAACTTCATAGTTAAGAACACTATAACAAAATGGAAGACAATTAAACGCATTCTACAAGTACCAATAATTCACCATATTCCCCTATGGAACAATCCTTGGAAAGCTTTTCAGAATTCACCGATATATTAGCCCACATATAAAACTAAAGGCATAGAAACTGTAAATGGCTTGGTAATAGGAAATGCCATTATTTCCATTACAAAATAAAAAAAGCCATTTTGGACTGACTAATGTAGACATTTTCAAATACATGCAAATTAAAAGTTTTTATATCACAAAATGTTGATTTTAAGTCTTAGACATCAGAGCAATGTTGAGGGAATCCTATTTGAGTCAGAAAAGGGTATAACTATGATAAGTAAGATATACAAAACCTTGCAGAGAGAGCCTATCCAACTGACAATCTATTAGAAAAAATATATAAACTATTGGAACCAAGACTTAAAAATAACTGATATTGGCACATGATGGAGGGTGTGCTGGAACATAACTAAGGAAATTACAGTTAACTAAAATGTACGCTTAATCCAGTATAAACAAATGTATATTTATTATACAAGAGACAAAATTCACAAATTTTACAGTACAACTGCGGAGTCGTATTAAGTGTGATTCAATAATTCATGCCTTCTGGGAGTGCTATAAATTCAAAAAGTAATGGGTGGACTTAAAGTTTGCTGTCAGAAGTTTTACAATGTAAATGAACTTTTAGCCTGTCTCTGCATACTTCAAGACATGGCATATGAGGGTGCGTTGAGATACCAAACCATACTTTTCTTGTCAATCATTTTGAAAAATGTTTACTTAACTGGAAATCAAATTATCCTCCATTGTTAAGAACGTGGAAGAATCAAATGCATTATTATTTAAATATTGAAAAGGTGTGGGTGACAGAGGAAAAGCAGAATAGCTCAATTTGAGGCCATATGGCATAGTGTTACAATCACTGGAGATAGATGCAGTAGGAACATGTGGGTTTGGGCAGCTTTGGTATCGTTGATGTTTGGGTCTGTCTGTTTTTCTTTTGTCTATATGATTATATTGTTTGAAAAAGTATTTTTTTTTAAAGGAAGTCCTCTTGTTGGTCTGCGAAACACTTCCTGGTGATGTCATCAACGTGTTCCTTTTTATTTTGGTCCGCATGCTACAGAGTAACAAACGCCGTCCTAGCACCGTCCAAGCCGCGATGCTCGAGTGATCATTTCCGGAGTCAGGACTGTAACTGCTTATTTTGAGTTAGCCTACTGAACTTGAGCAGAGTTTCTGCTAGGTAATACGTATGTGCTCCTGTCCGTCTGGTGTAGAGCAAGCAGCAGAAGCGATGCGATGTTAAAGCAGGCTTTGATAACTTTGCCAGTTGGGGGTGATGGGAATAACGTGAACGAGACTGAGAAAGTTCTCTTTTTTACTCTCTCTCATCTCTCTCTCTGTTTCTCTCCACACTCTCTTTTCGAGATACATTTATGTCAGTTGAAGTCGGAAGTTTTACTATACACTTAGCAAATACATTTATTCGTTCCACCAATTCCTGCCATTTTAATCCTAGTAAAAGATTCCTGTCTTAAGGGTCGTGGATCACCCTCCCACTTTTATTTTAAAGAATGTGAAATGTCAGAATAATAGTAGA
>NW_019954068.1:0-1962 GCF_002910315.2 Salvelinus sp. IW2-2015
GCAGGAGGGATATGGAGGGAGGTAGAGATGGGCAGGGAGAGATGGAGAGAGGGGGAACTGGATGGACAGAGAAGGGAGGCTGGGACTGGGGAGGAATGATCTATGTGTAATATGGGATAGCTTTAATGGCAGCTCAGAGCGGGGGGAGTGGGTGTGTGTGTGAGCTGGATACACAGTAGATGAGCTTTAGATTATGGGGACTGTAGCTAGCTGGATTTCTGTGTATGGTTGCTCTGAGCAGGGGGCGATGCACAGGAGAGAGGCTATAGGGGCTTGGATAAGGATATGGGTCTGTAGTTGGTTAGATGTGTGATGGTGCTGTGTGACCCTGGCTCCCCTCCTCAAGCCCGGACCTGACAGACAGGCTGATAACTGAGAGCTCCATCCCTGAGGGAGGCTAGGGCTACTGCCTACCATTGGGTTGAACCATTGCTCTCCCCACCCCCCTCTTCTCCTTCTCCATCCATCTTTCTCTTCTTCTCTCGCTCTCTGCATCACTTCCTCTTATCAGCCTCTAGTCTCTTCTAGGCCCGGGACGATGCCAGATTCGCGATACATTAGTATGGAGGCAAGAAAACAAGAAAACAAAGCAGATTTCACTTATTAAGAAAACAGCCCTAATGTTGGAAACAACCATAATTATGTTGTCATCCAGACTCACATGCATTTATTTTCCAAGGTATAACACACAATATTTTACATACAGCAGGTTTTTAAATGACCAAAGAGGCCTGCTTCGTGTTAAAAATGTTTCCATGGGAAAAATATCACGATACTGGTATCATCACAGCCCTAATATCTTCTTCTCAGAGCACCCAGCCCTCTCCCCTCCCTCTGCATCTCTTCCCTCCTTCTTCTCCTCCATCCATACATCCTTCCTCTCTTTCTCTTCTATATCACTTCAGCCTCTGGTCAAACCTCTCCCCCCCCATCCCTCCCTTAATCTCTCCCTCCCTCCCCCTACCCAGGCCTATAGGCTGATTCCAGGCTGATGGAGGAGACTCAGTCTAGCAGCCAGCCAAGCAGAGCTGATGTTGTGGGTATCTCATGTTGTCTTCTCCTCTCTCTGCAGCTAATGTTCCCTGTCACCAAGGGTCTCCTCTCCTCTCCTCTCCACACTAGGCTAGTTATCCTTTTTATGTAATCCAGATCATGGGTGTGGTCTGGAGGTACATACAACACCGACTTGGCTGGGTACATCTAGAAAGAGGTGGATTCTTCATATTATTATTCTCTTCCTATTATTTTTCTTTCTTTCTCTCTCTTTCTCTCTGTCTCTCTCTATCTATTTATTTATCTTTCTCTGTCTTTCTTTCTCTTTCTCTCTTTCTCTCTCTCAGAAAAYCAGGGCCTCTGAGGTCAAAGTGAACTTTGATGATATTCCTACACCTCTCTGAGTGGCAATTGAACCCCCACTGAGCATGGGGAGACAGTCGATGGATMGATGGCTAGCTGGAAGGATGGTTGGGTGGGTTAGTTGAGGATGACGAGAGAGAAGAAAGGATAATGGATTCTGTGTGGGAATGGGCTGGGAGCCAGACTGGCTTGCTGTGCTGAGGAGGAGAGGAGCAATGAGCGGAGAGAAGAGGAGCATGAAATGAGATGACTGTTGAAGGGTTTGGGAAGTGAGCGGTTGAGACAGAGGCCTTCATGGCTCTGTCTCTGAGGCTTCAGCACACGATCAATGGATCCCTGTCTATCTCACCATCCGTCTTCCCTCCATCTCTCTCTGTGTCTCTCTCTATGGAGAGGAGAGACGTCACTTCCACACTTCCTCCCGTCCACACATCTATCCCTTTCACATGGAGAGCAGATGGCTGGAGTAGTCAGTTAGAGGTCAGGCCTTTGGAGAGCAGGCCGACACTGGTAGCAAAGAGGAAGAGAAGGGAGGCAGCTTTCATTTGAATGCTGGGCCTGTCTGTGTGTGTGTGTGTGTGTGTGTGTGTGTGTGTGTGTGTGTGT
>NW_019954069.1:0-1960 GCF_002910315.2 Salvelinus sp. IW2-2015
TACATTATAAACCAGGTAGTTTTGGTCCTGAATTCTGATTGGCTGAAATCCGAGGTATATCAGACATTATAAACTGGGTGGTTCGAACCCTGAATGCTGATTGGCTGAATGCTGTGGTATACCACGGGTATGAAAAAACATTTAWTTTACCTGTTCTAATGACGTTAGTAACCAGTTTTAAGGTCTGTATCCAGTCCGTACTCTGCTTTGCGACGTGCATAAGAACAGCCCCTGGCTCTGGTATATTGACTATATGCCTCATCCCCTCGGGTCTTATTGCTTAAGTATATGATTACCGCTCTGGGGTGAAGTTTCCCCTAGGTACAGATCTAGGATCAGCTTCTTTTCCCTCAATCTAAACCTTAACCATTAGTGGAGAAAATGCTAAACTGACCCAAGACTAGCGTCTCGGGGCGACTTCACCCTACTCCATGCTTACCACTGCAACACTCTTCTGACCACCACCACCACAGAGCTCATCATGGCTCTGCTGAGATTGACAAGGTCCCAGGTCAGTGTCTCCATTCCTCAGCTGTTGAATCTCCTGTTCCAGCTCCTTCACCAGCTTCTCAACAATCCTCTAAAGAAACACAAACATTGTTACATTTGGTATATTGATAATCACATTGTATTTTGTCAATAGGTGGTGGATGAGGTGAGTTTTCCCCTTACTATGTAAAGCGCTTTGTGTACCTCATTTACGAGAAAGGAGCTAAATAAATCCAATCCGTTATTATTTTTAATCTAAGTTTATAAGTTCATGAATAAATCAGAGTATTACTGTACATTACAGACCTCCTCCTTCCCCTGTCTCTCCTCAATGGCTGTCACCACAGCCTTGTGGCTCTTCTCCATGGAACTGACGAGGGCAGAGAACACCTTCTGGCTCTCACGCACCTCCCTCACACACGAGTTCTGATTGGACAAAAGACATGTCAATAGCTCAGACATCAGTTCTAATTGGATGAAATACATGTCTGTATCTCACATCACTTTAAGATGATAATGTGTGATTGGACAAAACATGTATGTGGTAAGGGTGGTGGATTTGTCTAACTCATCTAGATCTACATAAGGGCGTAGGGTGTAGGACCTCTCTAACCCTGTACCTGGAGCTCTACCATCCTGTTGGACCTCTCTAACCCTGTACCTGGAGAGATACCATCCTGTTGACCTCTCTAACCCTGTACTGGAGAGATACCATCCTGTAGGACCTCTCTAACCCTGTACCTGGAGAGATACCATCCTGTTGGACCTCTCTAACCCTGTACCTGGAGAGATCCATCCTGTAGGACCTCTCTAACCCTGTACCTGGAGAGCTACCATCCTGTAGGACCTCTCTAACCCTGTACCTGGAGAGATACCATCCTGTAGGACCTCTCTAACCCTGTACCTGGAGAGATACCATCCTGTAGGACCTCTCTAACCCTGTACCTGGAGAGATACCATCCTGTAGGACCTCTCTAACCCTGTATCTGGAGAGCTACCATCCTGTAGGACCTCTCTAACCCTGTACCTGGAGAGATACCATCCTGTAGGAACTCTCTAACCCTGTATCTGGAGAGCTACCATCCTGTAGGAACTCTCTAACCCTGTATCTGGAGAGCTACCATCCTGTAGGACCTCTCTAACCCTGTACCTGGAGCTCTACCATCCTGTAGGACCTCTCTAACCCTGTACCTGGAGAGATACCATCCTGTAGGACCTCTCTAACCCTGTACCTGGAGAGATACCATCCTGTAGGACCTCTCTAACCCTGTACCTGGAGCTCTACCATCCTATAGGACCTCTCTAACCCTGTACCTGGAGAGATACCATCCTGTTGGACCTCTCTAACCCTGTACCTGGAAGCTACCATCCTGTAGGACCTCTCTAACCCTGTACCTGGAGAGATACCATCCTTTAGGTTTTCTCTACAACCCCAATCTAGCGCACATGATTCTAATAATTAGCTGGTTGA
>NW_019954070.1:0-1959 GCF_002910315.2 Salvelinus sp. IW2-2015
CAAACAATACCTCACAGTGATGGGGTGCAAGGAACTGAACTAAATAGTGTGGGATGATGACATGCAGGTGTGTGAACAGGTGATTAGAATTCCGGTGATTGGGATCTGGAGAGTGAGCTGGAAAGTGGGCTGTGTTCCGGGATCTAAGTGTTTGGGAGTGTGAGTTGGTCGCAGACGTTACAAGACTGACCAGGTGAAAGCTATGATCTCGTATTGATGTAATTTGTTAAATCCACTTCAATCAGTGTAGATGAAGGAGAGCAGACAGGTTAAAGAATGATTCTTAAGCCTTGAAACAATTGACACATGGATTGTGTGATTCAGAGTGTGAGTGGGCAAGACAAAATATTTAAGTGCCAAATGGGATATGGTAGTAGGTGCCAGGCGCACCGATTTCTGTCAAGAACTGCAACGCTGCAGGGTTTTTCAACCTCAACAGTTTCCTGTGTGTATCAACAATGGTCCACCACCCAAAGGACATCAAGCAAACTTGAGACAACTCTGGGAGGCATTGGAGTCAAGATGGGCCAGCATCCCTGTGGAACGCATTCAACACCTTGTATAGTCCATGCACCGACTAATTGTGGCTGTTCTGAGGGCAAAAGGTAGAGGGGAGTGGATGCAATTTAAATATCAACATTAGGAAGATGTTCCTGATGTTTGGTATACTCAGTGTGTATTGTATCCCCCCACTATATTGCTAAGGTCAGTAGTCGATACCGCGAATCAATAATTCACCGTAATGTTTGTATTTTTAATAATAGCATATACATTAGGAAATGTAGTCTACCTTCAACATCCAGCTTGGTCCCGTTCCCAAACAGTATCTCCCCACATGAGGCCACAGCGCAGTAGTAAGTCCCAGCATCAGAAAGGCTGAGGTTCCTCTTGCGGAGGTTGTAGACACAGCTCTGTGTAGGAGACRCAGCCTCAGGGCTCTTCTCACACTGARCACRCCTGTCTCCATGGGTGTAAATMATTCCTGGACGGGATTCTCCTGAGCCATGTCTGAACCAATASACACTGTGTTCTCCTGCACAGGTCTCAGTGTGTATTGTACAGTTCAGAGTCACAGAGTCTCCTGGCTGGARTGACTCAGACACAGGCTGCTGAAGTATAGTCATAMTTCTGCAATCTGATCCTGACAAGAAGGCCAAAAAAACAATTTAATCTCCCTAYAAAACCCTGTGGCAAGTGTTGTAACTCAACATTTATTCAATAAAGATCTCATCTGAGAATAACTTGTATTTACAGTGCATATCTGTYTTTTCTGATTTACAAAAAGTTAATAATAATGACTTTCTCTTTACCTTTTATGATGAGAATGACTCCTTTTCCAAATTCCAAATTGTTTCCATAAGAACTTCCACAGTAGTATGTGCCTGAATCAGAGAGTTCKACGMCTGCGATCATTAGATTATTTTTCCCTTGGCCACCTTCCACTGAGAAGCGAGGGTTATTCTTAAACTCCTGGTAAAATGTTGCATTCTTGTCCAACTTATAGATGGTCGAGATGAGCTGAGGAATATTTTCAAAAGTTTGCTTGTACCAGGAGAACATTACTCCCACGTCGCCTTTGTTGAAGCAGAGCAAAACCACTGTGTCTCCAACGTTAGCTGACATGAGACCATTCTTCTGATTCTGACCGATGGATGAGGACTCATTCCTAACTACCCCATGAACTAGAGAACAAGAAAATATGTTAGCTGTTACATATCTCAATTACAACTTTGGATTCTCAAAGTGTCTGTAGAACAATAATGGGATACCTTGTGTCTCCAAATTAAGAAATATAAAATGTATAAGATTGACTTACCCATCTCTARGAGAAGTGGAAATATCAGACACAYTGKSATCATCTTTAAAGTTGTCAGCTCTTCACAACTTGGGTCTTGAGTGGAAAGAGTCCACCCATGTAGACAACACTTCAACAATGGAGTTACAGGTGATTGGTCGAAC
>NW_019954071.1:0-1958 GCF_002910315.2 Salvelinus sp. IW2-2015
TATGCTTGGGGTCATTGTCCATTTGGAAGACCCATTTGCGACCAAGCTTTAACTTCCTGACTGATGTCTTGAGATGTTGCTTCAATATATCCACATCATTTTTCTTCCTCATGAAGCCATCTATTTTGTGAAGTGCACCAGCCCCTCCTGCAGCAAAGCACCCCCACAACATGATGCTGCCACCCCTGTTCGCCACGGTTGGGGGGATATTCTTCGGCTTGCAAGCCTCTTCCTTTTTCCTCCAAACATAACGATGGTCATTATGGCCAAACAGTTCTATTTTTGTTTCATCAGACCAGAGGACATTTCTCCAAAAAGTACGATCTTTGTCCCCATGTGCAGTTGCAAACCGTAGTCTGGCTTTTTWATGGCGGTTTTGGAGCAGTGGCTTCTTCCTTCCTGAGTGGCCTTTCAGGTTATGTCAATATAGGACTCGTTTTACTGTGGATATAGATACTTTTGTACCTGTTTCCTCCAGCATCTTCACAAGGTCCTTTGCTGCTGTTCTGGGATTGATTTGCACTTTTCGCACAAAAGTACGTTTATCTCTAGGAGACGGAGCGCGTCTCTGTCCTGAGTGGTATGACGGCTGCGTGGTCCCATGGTGTTTATACTTGCATACTATTGTTTGTACAGATGAACATAGTACCTTCAGGCGTTTGGAAATTGCTCCCAAGGATGAACCAGACTTGTRKAGGTCTACATTTTGTTTTTCTGAGGTCTTGGCTGATTTCTTTTGATTTTCCCATGATGCACTGAGTTTGAAGGAAGGCCTTGAAATACATGCACAGGTACACCTCCAATAGGCTAATTGACATCATTTGAGTCTATCAGAAGCTTCTAAAGCCATGACGGAATTTTCCAAGCTGTTTAAAGGCACAGTCAACTTAGTGTATGTATATTTCTGACCCATTGGAATTGTGAKACAGTCTAAACAATTGTTGGAAAATGTACTTGTGTCATGAACAAAGTAGATGTCCTAACCGACTTGCCAAAACTAGAGTTTGTTTACAAGAAATTTGTGGAGTGGTTGAAAAACGAGTTTTAATGACTCCAACCTAAGTGTATATAAACTTCTGACTTCAACTGTATCTCTTTGGGTTTACATATGCCTTGCCTGCTGGTATATTGAATAGAAACGGAGTGAGTTAACTTTTCATGTATTTGCAGGCTTATGCTACTGTGGTCTCGGCTGCAGAGGGCAAGGATCCTGACTCTGCGGACTTTGGCAAAGTGGACGAACTCAAACAGTATCCTTTAATTGTTGGATGTCTTAATGCTTCATGGTGACTACTTTTGAATATGTGGTAAGATGTTTAATAAACAAGCACTGCATGGGGGCGGTAGAAAAAMATCTGATTTTGCCCTTGAGCAAGGCACTTAACCCTAGTTGGATAAGAGCATCTGCTAAATGGCTAATGTAAAATACTCTGAATAGACAAGTATCGTATCATAAGCACTTTCAATTTAACTGGTATGCAACTTAATATTAGGAAGATGTTAATGTTTTGTACAGTGTATTTTCACACATCAGACTATTCTCAATTTTCAATTTAATCTTATTAGTAAAGACATGACATTTTATTTAGAATGTCCCGTTATCAAATGGGCAGGAACAGTGGCAGGGGGAAAAATACATGTCGTCCATATGCACTTGAATAGTGAATGGAGGCTGTGCCTTCCCGGTTCCTTTTTCAATCATGCCAGGTATGCTACTCTGGTTTTACAGTGGAGCAATGTGTTTAATTCACAGGACGGTTGAGCTAATGTGATTAGCATGAGGTTGTAAATAACAAGAACATTTCCCAGGACATAGACATATCTGATATTGGCAGAAAGCTTAAATTCTTGTTAATCTAACTGCACTGTTCAATTTACAGTAGCTATTAGTGAAATAATGCCATGCTATTGAGTGCAAAGTTTTGAATTTGAAAATGTATTAATAAAACAATTAGACA
>NW_019954072.1:0-1957 GCF_002910315.2 Salvelinus sp. IW2-2015
ATCAAGCAGCGCTTCAGAAAGACCAGAGTGAACACTTTGTCTGAGATTGCTGGTGTTGGGAAGGACAGCACTGTGACAGGGGTCAACATCCCACAACAGCTTGGACTGGAGGATGGTACGGTGCTGGTGGAAAGCTATGGCTGGCAACAACATCTGCACCTCTGATTTAGAGGGGTTGGGTTAAATGCAGAAGACACATTTCAGTTGAATGCATTCAGTTGTACAACTGACTAGGTATCCCCCTTTCCCTTTCCCTACTCCAGGCCAAGATGTGGCTGGGGGTTATAGAATTTCTTTCACATGACCCATTCATTTAGACAAGTGTGTCTGAGTAAGCGTCAGCTAATATTTATAAAATATTTTTATCTGGATGTCTTGTTTTGCACACTTTGTACAAAATAATAAAATGCAGTACTACAGGATATTTCTTAATGTAGCTCTTTATTAGCTAGCTATAACTGGCATGTTCACGTATCGCCAACCAGGATCAAACTGACCATGACCTAACCATTTTGGTGGTCTTAACCAATCATAGCACAGTATGATATGGCGGTAAAATGCATCCAATTACAATTCAGTATGTTTACACATATGAATATTACACTGGACACATTTACCTGGAATGTTTCCTTATTGTAGGCTACTACTTTTACCACTTTTAGTCTTAATCTTTACTACACTACTTACTGTTTAGCAGATTACCTCAAATGTGAATCCTTAACCCGTTCACACATACAATCACACGGGTGTGATCGTTCTACAGTGGTCCCTGAAGCATACGATCACACCCGTGTGATTAGAACGCTCATTTAGAACGGCCAGTTTCGAATGACGCAATAATCAGCATTTGAGCTGGCCAAACTTTTTTCAGAAACTATTTACACAAACACAGTCCTTACGAAGTTATGTCCAGAATGCGAGCAGTTTATTTTTGGATGCAATGTTCAGATATTCACAGAAGTATCTATAGCATAACACAATCATCCTAACCGGAAAAATGTAAGCTCCATTTGTCCTAGTGCTAACTGAGGAAAGATTGACGCAACACAAGCGGTCATATTTTATAACTTTCGGCTGACATAAACTACAATATGAATTAGCTAATAGCAATTACTATGTATAATTAATCACATCCCGGGTGAGCTCACCATTGATCGAAATAATTAGGTAAAACACTTTATAGAAATCGAAAGTAATCCGACGATTAGTTTCAGCGCGCAGCCATGCTTTTTTTCCTCACAGAAACCAAAGATAAGAGAAGACAAGATGAGTTCGGTCTGTTTATAGTATGCATGTTGAAAGGGTGTGTCATCTACCATCGTTCACATCCCTCCATTCACTTCCTGAAGTTCTCAAAAAATTAGTGAACCCTTACTCTCACCTCATTTTGTTATAGCATCTTTGGTCCGACAGACGATCACGTGAAACCCAGAATGCATTGTATGTCAACAAACATGCCTCCAATCACACCAGCGTCTTCAAAGGGAAACTGGACTTTGTCAGTGGTTAAGGGGTCCTCAGATTCAGGGTTCTCAATGGCTGGGGGGCAACTCCTCAATGTCAGAATCTGATTCCTCGATTTCAGACTCATTGTCAGAATTTTTTTTAATCTCCAGGAATTTCCGCATTTGTGAGTTTTCTCCTTTTGGAAAGACATTGCTAATGATACAGCTTAGTTCAGTAGCTCACAACATAAACAAAACACTGAATGGCTCAGAGTGGGAGTGAGAGGTTACGTGATTGCTGCCTGCACGGCAGTTGTATCAATAAATCATATATTATATATTATCTGTATTATTCTCTTTTTCAATTACCGTCGATATATCATGCATTCCGATGCATTCCCATTACAATTCCGATAGAGTTGTAATGGGCACATAGTGTGTGTTGTAAAATATTTTTTTGAAGGTTGTACTGATTATGATGAGCTAAGCTATTCCAGCCTAGTGGTGTGGAG
>NW_019954073.1:0-1956 GCF_002910315.2 Salvelinus sp. IW2-2015
ATGTTTTGTTCGAAAAATGTGCATATTTGAGGTATAAATCAGTTTTACATTGCTGCTACCATCACAGCTACCGTCGGAAATAGCACCGAAGCAGCCAGAGTAATTATAGAGACAAACGTGAAATACCTAAATACTCATCATAAAACATTTCTGAAAAATACATGGTGTACAGCAAATTAAAGACAAACATCTTGTGAATCCAGCCAATATTTCCGATTTTTTAAGTGTTTTACAGCGAAAACACAATATAGCATTATATTAGCTTACTACAATAGCCTACCACACAACCGCATTCATTCATCAAGGCACGTTAGCGATAGCAATAGGCACGTTAGCGTTAGCGAATAAACCAGCAAAAGGTATTAAATTTCACTAACCTTCATAAACCTTCCTCAGATGACAGTCCTATAACATCAGGTTATACATACACTTATGTTTTGTTCGAAAATGTGCATATTTAGAGCTGAAATCAGTGGTTATCTATTATGCTAACGTAGCATCTTTTTCCCAGAATGTGCGGATATTTCTATTAGACTCTCACCTATTCTGACCAAATAGCTATTCATAAACATTACAAAAAAATACATGTTGTATAGGAATTGATAGATACACTAGTTCTTAATGCAATCGCAATGTTAGAATTCTAAAAAATATCTTCATTACGACATAAGGCTTACGTTATAGCGAGAGAGTGGCCAAAACCTGGGCGCAAAACTACTAGTACACAGTTCTACAGATATATGAAATAGCATCACAAAATGGGTCCTACTTTTGGTGATCTTCCATCAGAATGTTGTACAAGGGGTCCTTTGTCCAGAACAGTTGTTGTTTGGATTTAGAACATCGTTTTTCCCTCTTGAATTAGCAAGCACACTGGCCAAGTGGCGCGAAGCTCTCCATCGTCAACAAACACAGACAACGCAACATGCCTAACGTCCCGAAAAAATTTCAATAATCTAATAAAACTATATTGAAAAAACATACTTTACGATGATATTGTAACATGTATCAAATAAAATCAAAGCCGGAGATAGTATTCGCCTATAACGACAGCTTTCCAGAAGGCAATTCCAGGTCCAACTTCGCGCTTTTCAGAAAACAGGAAATGGCGAACACGTCATTCCAAGAGGATTTATTCCACCTCAGACCAAGATAAACACTTCATTTCTTCTCTCACTTCCTCTTGACATCTAGGGGAAGGTGTATGACGTCCATGTATACTCATACGTATCATGCCCATTTATAGGCAGGCCCTTGAACAGAGCATAATTTTCAGACTTTCCACTTCCTGGTCAGAAAGTGTGCTGCCAAATGAGTTCTGTTTTACTCACAGACAAAATTCAAACGGTTTTAGAAACTAGAGAGTGTTTTCTATCCAATAGTAATAATAATATGCATATTGTACGAGCAAGAATTGAGTACGAGGCCATTTAAATTGGGCACGAATTTCACCCAAAGTGGAAACAGCGCCCTCTGTCCTCATCAGGTTAACTTGGGTCAAACGTTTTGGGTAGCCTTCCACAAGCTTCCCACAATAAGTTGGGTGAATTTTGGCACATTGCTCCTGACAGAGCTGGTGTAACTGAGTCAGGTTTGTATACCTCCTTGCTCACACATGCTTTTTCAGTTCTGCCCACACATTTTCTATGGGATTGAGGTCAGGGCTTTGTGCTGGCCACTCCAATAACTTGACTTTGTTGTCCTTAAGCCATTTTGCCACAACTTTGGAAATATGCATGGGGTCATTGTCCATTTGGAAGACCCATTTGCGACCAAGCTTTAACTTCCTGACTGATGTCTTGAGATGTTGCTTCAATATATCCACATAATCTTCCTTCCTCATGATGCCATTTATTTTGTGAAGTGCACCAGTCCTTCCTGCAGCAAAGCACCCCACAACATGATGCTGCCACCCCCGTCCTTCACTGTTGGGATGGTGTTCTTCGGCTTGCAAGC
>NW_019954074.1:0-1956 GCF_002910315.2 Salvelinus sp. IW2-2015
ACACGAGAAGATAAATAAATAACATGGTCAGTAAGGTAGTAATCCCATGAATCTGACCCCCTGAATGGTGTTAAATACCATTTTCTAACATTCATGAGAAATACAGATTGTTTATATCCATTGACCAGTTCATAGCAGGAACATAATCACTGCGAACAGGAATGGATTATATCTTGTTAAAAACAATATACATTTTTGAGGGTTATAACGCATTTTATATGTTTGGATAATCAATGTTGAAATATTTTAAGTGGAGTATACAAACTTTAGAAGCCATTTTAATTCTTAATCCTTGAATACGATACAATTTGCATTTCCTGCTACACAGGAAAATGATCTGCAACAACAGAGTGATCAAATTTAAGATATTGCAACTGTGAAATGGCACACATTCAAGTTCCCTGTTCTGGTGAAAGCTGCTCAAGTCTTATTATTGTTTTGTAGATTTCTACACAGTGCGAGATGCACATTTGAAGGTCTAGACCTTCTGTTTATTTTCAATCAACTAATCCACATTTATTCAGCTTGAGTCCGTGTCCGACCTTGTCATTTATGATTGGTTGAATTGCGTTGTCTTCTGTGATGTTGTTTATTGAAATATTGAATGCCTTGAATTATTTTGCGTCTACTTCTACTGTATGTTAGAGAGTGTTCTGTGTGAGCGTTGTGAGATAGTGGTCCTTATGACATCACCACCCAACCGCTCCATATGGACACTTGTCAATGAAGGACCGACAGCTGGCTGTTGAACAGATACTGTTATAGGCAGGGAGCATGAGGATAGGCTTCTCTCTCGCTCTCTCTCTCTGTTCTTTCTGTCTGCTTTCTGATGATAGATGGAGAGAGGGAGGGAGGGGGACAGAGAGAGAATGGCTGTTGTTCCTCAATCAGAATGGTCACATGTTAGCTCACTGTGTACTGCTGTTGAGAACAGCAACCTTCCCCGACCACTACGATCATCTAAATGTCCTCATCAGCTATGTGTTACACAGTTGAGTATTTTAAAGTTGAGTTTAAAATAAATTACAGTATCATAATCAACTGTAGGGCCATGTCCCCCAGTACGTAATGTGGTAGTACATACTGTACCTATTGTAGAACATACTGTACCTATGGTAGAACATACTGTACCTATGGTAGTATATACTGTATCTATGGTAGTATATAATGTATCTAATAGTAAATACTGTATCTACGGTAGTAAATACTGTATCTATGGTAGTAAAAACGGTATCTATGGTAGTATATACTCTATCTATGGGACATACAGTGCATTTGGAAAGTATTCAGACCCCTTGACTTTTTCCACATTTTGTTACGTTACAGCCTTATACTAAAATTGATTAAATAAAAAATCTATCTATACATGATACCTAATAATAACAAAGCGAAAACAGGTTTTTAGACATTAAAAAAACAGAAATACCTTATTTACATAAGTATTCAGACCCTTTGCTGTGAGACTCGAATTTGAGCTCAGGTGGATCCTGTTCCATTGATCATCCTTGAGATGTTTCTACAACTTCTTTGGAGTCCACCTGTGATAAATTCAATTGATTGGACATGATTTGGAAAGACACACACCTGTCTGTATAAGGTCTCACAGTTGACAGTGCATGTCAGAGCAAATCCCAGCCATGAGATCAAAGAAATTTTCCGTAGAGCTCTGAGACAGGATTGTAGGGTCGAGGCACAGACCTGGGGAAGGGTATCAAAACATTTCTGCAGCATTGAAGGTCCCCAAGAACACAGTGGCCTCCATCATTCTTAAATGGAAGAAGTTTGGAACCACCAAAACTCTCCCTAGAGCTGGCCTAGCGGCCAGCTAGGTCAGGGAGGTGACCAAGAACCCGATGATCACTCTGACAGAGATCCAGAGTTCCTGTGTGATGATGGGAGAACATTCCAGAAGGACAACAATCTCTACAGTACT
The DNA here is from genome assembly GCF_002910315.2 of Salvelinus sp. IW2-2015. Classification (NCBI taxonomy): domain Eukaryota; kingdom Metazoa; phylum Chordata; class Actinopteri; order Salmoniformes; family Salmonidae; genus Salvelinus; species Salvelinus sp. IW2-2015. The sequence goes on from NW_019954074.1 coordinate 1,934, forward strand.
CTACCAATCAGGCCTTTATGGTA